>NC_053027.1:6779149-7069570 GCF_003073215.2 Triticum urartu
CGTAGCGCACGCCCACCACATGCGCGCGCATGCGCACACACACATGTATATATCTTTACAAACCTTCAGAACATGGTTAAAAAACATAACGGGAAGAAAAAACTATTTTGCCATAGTCATTTGCATCGTCCTATCTTTGCAATCTGCATGTAGTCATAAGATGTGTGCAATAACATAGAGTACTGAATGTGTGCAGGTGTGTTTCCGGTCCAGTGTGACGACTTATGCTTTATTCAATTTGTTTCACTGTGTCAAAATCCACATGCGTGCCGCAGCAGCAGCAGCAGCAGCTCAGCAGGCTGTGGGTGTGTTGTGCCCATCTCCTGTGCAGATGGTACAAGGCAGCAAAGGCATTGCGTGTGGCAGTCAATCAGAGATCCTAGGCAGTCGTCCGGGACCGCGAAATCAAAGATGGTAGGCAGTCGTTGGGGACCGCGTGCAGTAATGGGGAAAAGTTATTTTTTGCATCCACTCATCTGATAGCACACGTGATGTGGGCAAAGCTCTGAATTTTGTCTTTCAACTTCTTATGGGCTTCAAGTTGTTGCAACACTACCCATGCAAAAATAATAATAATAATAATAATAATAATAATAAGTTTTCCAATGGTGTTATATAAGAAAAAATGAACATCATGTGACAGCGTTAATCATGGCTGACAAAGCAACATAACGCACTATCTCAGAGTGATTCCTCAAAAATATAGTTTCTGTCCCAACAAAAAAGTTAATACATAATGCAGAATGGGCTCAAGAGGCCCCTATCAAACTCTCGTATAACATAGTAGGGAGGATTCGAAAGATCCCCAATTAGGACTTGGAGTTATGAGTTAAGACATCACACAACTCAGAATTGAACAGCCAGCCAGCAACTGAAACGCTCTAGTGCTAGAAAAATGTGCACGCATAGACGGGAAATGAAAAGGCTTTGATTGGACCATTTGTTTAGAAGAACCCTTATTATTTAATTAAAAACATTCATACAATCATCCGTTACAGCTTTCGCCACACAGGGCGGAACACTATTAAGAAGCACACCACTACACCTATTAACAAAGCTAAACTTTGCAATCTCGTGTGCCACCTTATTGGCATTCTTGTTAATCTTGGTCATCTTGAAAATTTTCAGCATCTTAGAAATACTCACCGCTTTCCTTCTTAAGATCAACAAGAGGTGTGCTTTGTAATGTTGTTGATCCTTGATAATAGATCTAAGGGCTCTTAAAAAAATCATTTCCATGAAAGGAAACCACAAAAGCACAATCAATTTCTAAAAGGATGGGCTTGTGAAGGGCGGCTCTAAGTTCCACTTCATCCACACTATAGCAGACCCTCAATATAATGTAAGGGAACCAACAACGGCAGTGGCAGCTCTAAGGAGGAAACCTAGTCATCGTTGTTTCATGTGAGAATTTTCAAGTGGAAACACATACAAATGAACATTTCCTTTTTTTCGTGTGATCGAGTATTATTTTTCAAAAGATGGACATCTATTCAAGATATAAACATATTTATCTTTAAAATGAAAATACTTTATATTAAGCATACAAATATATATTTAAAAACCAGTGCAATTTAAAAAAAACCTATCTAAGGATATTTATGTAATTTATCAAGCAATCACATGCTTTAGAAAAAACATTATGTGATTTTCAGAATGTGTTCACACCTTTAAAAAATGTTCATGTAATTTTGAAAGGATTGTTTACGAATTTTCAACAAATTCTTATGTATTTTAAAAATGTGTTCACGGATTTTAAACAAAGATTTGACACGTTAAATACCACCTACATCTTTGTCTCAGCATTCTTTACACACCCGTACTCTTGTCTCGCTGTTTTGTATAAAAAATAAGTGAAAATTTTCTTTCTATTTTCTTTTTGTACTGTCCTCTAGGGTACAATAGACAACTTTTGATAAGTTAAATGAAAGCTTTAAAATATTAGTTTAATTTACAAAATATTATTGTAGATTAAAAAATCACCTCTCCAAAATTTATTTGTTTAATTTATAAAGTGTTGACATATTTTAGAAAAATGTTCATGTTGTTTTCAAAATGTGTTCACAACTTTTAAAAATGTTACTCCCGCCGTTCATACTAAAGTTGTACTAAGTGTGTGTCAATTAATTTGAATCGGAGGGAGTAATGTAATTTTTAAAAGTGTTTACGCATTTTAAACAAATGCTTATTTAAACCTTTTTAATGTGTTCATGCATTTTAAATAAAGATTCGCCGCCCTTAACTAGACTGGCATCTTTGTCTCACCTGCACACCCATGCTTATATATAAACTTTCCCTTTTTTATGCAGGGATATATATAAACTTTGTCTGGCCGTTCTGTATAAAAAGAAGTGCACATTTATTTCCATTTTCATATTTTTTTAAAGACTTGACATGCTTAACTAGACCGCCTACATCTTTGTCTCACCATTCTGTACACACTCATGCATTTACATAAGCTTTGTCTCGCCGTTCTGTATAAAACAAGTGCACATTTATATCTACTAGTGTAAAATATACGATATTATATAAGTTAAATAAACACTTTAAGATATTAGTGTGATTTTTAAAATACTAGTGTAGCTTTAAAAAATCAACTATCTAGAAAATGATTTCTCCCTTTACTGCATTTCGCAACTCTAACTGAGAAATGGTTGCCTCCTGCCTACTTTGCCGTTGAATCCGGGCACGCGTGAAGGCTCTTGATCTGTACTCCTACTTGTCAGAATCCATTTGTGTTCAGACCACATGCGGCCGGACTTGGCAACATGATACGGGCGAAATCTCTCGTCTGAAACGTGGTCCTCAGCTTTGCTGTCCTGCACCGTTTGCCAAAAGCGTCACACTGGCTTGCCATGCGTCTGTACACAGCTTGTTTATTGCTATCACTGCACGTTCCTGACGAGGATTGACGCAGCTTCACTGTGTTGGTGAAGACTATTTAGCTCGTCAATTCGTCATTGCTGCCCATGCCCATCCTAGGTTTATAAGCTTGCCCAAGGTGACCTGAAGTGAGATTAGTTTCACGAGAAGAGCAGATGATGGAATCTTCAGTTGCAGGCAAGTGTTCATTTGATGGAAGTCAAGATCAATACCAAGATAAATCCAGGCAACATAAGCTTAGTCCCAAACTCATTGTGCTTATCAAGTGATTTTTTAAACCCATTCCATTTTTCGGTAGTTACTGATCCAATCTAGTATTCATGTTGAAGAACTTACTTGAGTTTCGATCATGCATATGCATTTGTCTTTTAAATTCATATCTACTTTGCTATCAATACTTGATCATTCATTTAGCTTGAATTTGAAAAATCCATGTGATCTTTTTTCCCGTTTAGGTAAGATAAAGACATATTTCATTATCAGAATTTACAGATATGTATACATCCCTATGTATGTGTGTTTTAAGAATTTTCTAAGCTTAAAAAATGTGGGTTTTGATTTATTTTTAAAAAAATTCGGGCAATTTCGGGCCCCATAGAGCTTAGGAGCCAAAAATCCTCACTCATATCATAAGCCTGTGCTAAGTTTTTTTTCTTCTGTTGTTGTTGTTTTTGAGATCAAGCCTATGCTAAGTTTATACATATTTGGGCTGCCTCAAGAAGTCTGAAGCTTTAGGATGTAATATAAGCATGAAATGTTTAGCGCATGGCCAGGAAATTTGGGATGCCTATTTTGTATTATTTAATAAAATAGAAGCGTGTACGTGTTCTTAATCCTAGTAGATACCCCGCGCGTTGCAGCGGGAACTTGAGAAAAAATGTCATAAGCATAAAAAAGATACAATGCAACCATGATTTGAAAATTACTATGAGAACATGATCATCTGGATTAAGCACATAGCGGGTTTTTACAACTGACCCTATAACAAAGAAATATACAGGTTGACATTTTGCATGTAGAGGTTGGCAGTGATTAAACATTGTACCTCAGTTAAGAATCTTTTCGCCAAATTTTCCCCTTCCCTTCAGTCGGCATGAAGTTTAGAGAAAAAATGTGAAGGAGAAAATAGAAGACATAGTCATGCTAACCTGAACCTGTAGGTGCCCCTAAAATGAGAGCTGCAAAGGTTGGATACTTGAGTGGCACATACACATTAACTAAAGCATTCAAGTAATGTAATGTAACCAAGTTTGTTTTCACTACAATGAATATGAAAGGGAAGTTGTCAAAGTTTAATATCAAGCAAAAATTTAAACATTACCAACGTAGTGTTTTAAGAAAAGCTTCCTCTCATATTTCTTTTGGCTGCTGCAAAATTGATGAAACAACACTACTACAGTTAAAACCCATAGGCTATACTTGAATACATTAAACTACTCTGTAAATCTGATTGAACCATTTCTTTGTCTAGTTAACAGAAAGTTATTGGACAGACAGAAGCTAATCAAATGCCCTTTATAGATAGTTGAATCATTTTTCCCGAAAGCACTCCCTCCCTCCGGCGACGCTCCCGCGGGCGTCCGGGGGGCAACCCTAGTTGCGCCGCCGCTGGTCCCCCCCTCCCCTCCCCCCTCCCTCGCCGCCGCCGGAGGGCGCGAGCGGGCGAAGTCCGCTCGTCGCTGGCGGCGGCGGGGCCTTCTCGTCTCCGCACGTGGGGGATTCGGCGCGGGCCGGACCCGTCCGGCCGGATGCGGCGCTCGGCGCTGGGCACGGCAGCTCGGCGGCGCGCCGGCGTGGGCCGGCTACGGCGTGTGATGGCGATGCGATGGGCGGGGCGGCGATGGTGCAGGCTCCGCGGCTGCGTCACGGTGGCTCGTCCAGATCCGCCTCTGGCGCCGCGGGTCGTGGGTGACCTGGGCCGCGGTCGGCCTTCCTCACCAAGGCTCTGTTGGGGAACGTTGCAGAAAATAAAAAATTTCTACGCTTCACCAAGATCAATCTATGGAGTCATCTAGCAACGAGAGAGAGGAGTGCATCTACATACCCTTGTAGATCGCAAGCGGAAGCGTTCAAGAGAACGGGGATGATGGAGTCGTACTCGCCGTGATCCAAATCGCCGATGACCAAGTGCCGAACGGACAACACCTCCGCGTTCAACACACGTACGGTCGGGAAGACGTCTCCTCCTTCTTGTTCCAGCAAGGGAGAGGGAGAGGTTGACGGAGATCCAGCAGCACGACAGCGTGGTGGTGGAAGTAGCGGGATCCCGGCAGGGCTTCGCCAAGCGCAAGCGGGGAGGAGAGGTGTTGCGGAGGGAGAGGGAGGCGCCAAGAGCAAGGGTGCGGCTGCCCTCCCTCCCCCCTCTTTATATAGGGGCCTTGGGGGGCGCCGGCCCTAGGAGATGCAATCTCCAAGGGGGGCGGCGGCCAAGGGGTGGCTTCCCCCCCAAGCCAAGTGGGGGGCGCCCCCACCCCTAGGGTTTCCCAACCCTAGGCGCAGGGGAGGCCCAAGGGGGGCGCACCAGCCCACCAGGGGCTGGTTCCCCTCCCACTTCAGCCCATGGGGCCCTCCGGATAGGTGGCCCCACCCGGTGGACCCCCGGGACCCTTCTGATGGTCCCGGTACAATACCGATTACCCCCGAAACTTTCCCGATGGCCGAAACTTGACTTCCTATATATAAATCTTTACCTCCGGACCATTCCGGAACTCCTCGGGACGTCCGGGATCTCATCCGGAACTCCGAACAACTTTCGGGTTACCGCATACTAATATCTCTACAACCCTAGCGTCACCGAACCTTAAGTGTGTAGACCCTACGGGTTCGGGAGACACGCAGACATGACCGAGACGACTCTCCGGTCAATAACCAACAGCGGGATCTGGATACCCATGTTGGCTCCCACATGCTCCTCGATGATCTCATCGGATGAACCACGATGTCGAGGATTCAATCAATCCCGTATACAATTCCCTTTGTCAAGCGGTACGTTACTTGCCCGAGATTCGATCGTCGGTATCCCAATACCTCGTTCAATCTCGTTACCGGCAAGTCACTTTACTCGTACCGTAATGCATGATCCCGTGACCAAACACTTGGTCACATTGATCTCATTATCATGATGCATTACCGAGTGGGCCCAGAGATACCTCTCCATCATACGGAGTGACAAATCCCAGTCTCGATCCGTGTCAACCCAACAGATACTTTCGGGGATACCTGTAGTATACCTTTATAGTCACCCAGTTACGTTGTGACGTTTGGCAAAACCCAAAGCACTCCTACGGCATCCGGGAGTTACACGATCTCATGGTCTAAGGAAATGATACTTAACATTGGAAAAGCTTTAGCAAACGAACTACACGATCTTGTGCTAGGCTTAGGATTGGGTCTTGTCCATCACATCATTCTCCTAATGATGTGATCCCGTTATCAATGACATCAATGTCCATAGTCAGGAAACCATGACTATCTGTTGATCAACGAGCTAGTCAACTAGAGGCTCACTAGGGACATGTTGTGGTCTATGTATTCACACATGTATTACGATTTCCGGATAACACAATTATAGCATGAACAATAGACAATTATCATGGAACAAGGAAATATAATAATAATAATCATTTCATTATTGCCTCTAGGGCATATTTCCAACAGTCTCCCACTTGCACTAGAGTCAATAATCTAGTTACATTGTGATGAATCGAACACCCATAGAGTTCTGGTGTTGATCATGTTTTGCTCGCGGAAGAGGTTTAGTCAAAGGATCTGCGACATTCAGATCCGTATGCACTTTACAAATATCTATGTCTCCATCTTGAACATTTTCACGAATGGAGTTGAAGCGACGCTTGATGTGCCTGGTCTTCTTGTGAAACCTGGGCTCCTTGGCAAGGGCAATAGCTCTAGTGTTGTCACAGAAGAGAGTCATCGGCCCCGACGCATTGGGTATGACTCCTAGGTCGGTGATGAACTCCTTCATCCATATTGCTTCATGCGCTGCCTCCGAGGCTGCCATGTACTGCGCTTCACATGTAGATCCCGCCACGACGCTTTGCTTGCAACTGCACCAGCTTACTGCCCCACCATTCAAAATAAACACATATCCGGTTTGTGACTTGGAGTCATCCAGATCTGTGTCGAAGCTAGCGTCGACGTAACCCTTTACGACGAGCTCTTCGTCACCTCCATATATGAGAAACATGTCCTTAGTCCTTTTCAGGTACTTCAGGATATTCTTGACCGTTGTCCAGTGTTCCATGTCGGGATTACTTTGGTACCTTCCTACCAAACTTACGGCAAGGTTTACATCAGGTCTGGTACATAGCATGGCATACATGATAGACCCTATGGCTGAGGCATAGGGGACGACACTCATCTTTTCTCTATCTTCTGCCGTGGTCGGACATTGAGCTGAGCTCAATTTCACACCTTGCAACACAGGCAAGAACCCCTTCTTGGACTGATCCATATTGAACTTCTTCAATATCTTATCAAGGTATGTGCTTTGTGAAATACCTATGAGGCGTCTCGATCTATATCTATAGATCTTGATGCCTAACATGTAAGCAGCTTCTCCAAGGTCCTTCATTGAAAAACACTTATTCAAATAGGCCTTAATGCTGTCCAAAAGTTCTATATCATTTCCCATCAAAAGTATGTCATCCACATATAATATGAGAAATGCTACAGAGCTCGCACTCACTTTCTTGTAAACGCAGGCTTCTCCATAAGTCTGCATAAACCCAAACGCTTTGATCATTTCATCAAAGCGAATGTTCCAACTCCGAGATGCTTGCACCAGCCCATAGATGGAGCGCTGGAGCTTGCATACCTTGTTAGCATTCTTAGGATCGACAAAACCTTCCGGCTGCATCATATACAATTCTTCCTTAAGAAAGCCATTAAGGAATGCCGTTTTGACGTCCATTTGCCATATCTCATAATCATAGTATGCGGCAATTGCTAACATGATTTGGACGGACTTCAGCTTCGCTACAGGTGAGAAGGTCTCATCGTAGTCAACTCCTTGAACTTGTCGATAACCCTTAGCGACAAATCGAGCCTTATAGATGGTAACATTACCATCCGCGTCCGTCTTCTTCTTAAAGATCCATTTATTCTCTATCGCTCGCCGATCATCGGGCAAGTCTGTCAAAGTCCATACTTTGTTTTCATACATGGATTCTATCTCGGATTGCATGGCTTCAAGCCATTTGTTGGAATCTGGGCCCGCCATTGCTTCTTCATAGTTCGAAGGTTCACCGTTGTCTAACAACATGATTTCTAGGACTGGGTTGCCGTACCACTCTGGTGCGGAACGTGTCCTTGTGGACCTACGAAGTTCAGTAGCAAATTGATCTGAAGTTTCATGATCATCATCATTAACCTCCTCTCTAGTCGGTGGAGGCACCACAGAAACATTTTCTTGAGCTGCGCCACTCTCCGGTTCAAGAGGCAATACTTCATCAAGTTCCACTTTCCTCCCACTTACTTCTTTCGAGAGAAACTCTTTCTCCAGAAAGGACCCGTTCTTGGCAACAAAGATCTTGCCTTCGGATCTGAGGTAGAAGGTATACCCAATGGTTTCCTTAGGGTATCCTATGAAGATGCATTTGTCCGACTTGGGTTCGAGCTTTTCAGGTTGAAGTTTCTTGACATAAGCATCGCATCCCCCAACTTTTAGAAACGACAGCTTAGGTTTCTTCCCAAACCATAATTCATACGGTGTCGTCTCAACGGATTTAGACGGTGCCCTATTTAAAGTGAATGTAGCTGTCTCTAGAGCGTATCCCCAAAATGATAGCGGTAAATCAGTGAGTGACATCATAGATCGCACCATATCCAATAGAGTGCGATTACGATGTTCGGACACACCGTTACGCTGAGGAGTTCCAGGCGGTGTGAGTTGTGAAACGATTCCACATTTCCTTAAGTGCGTACCAAATTCTTGACTTAAATATTCTCCCCCACGATCTGATCGTAAGAACTTGATTTTTCTGTCACGATGATTCTCATCAACCTCACTCTGAAATTCCTTGAACTTTTCAAAGGTCTCAGACTTGTGTTTCATCAAATAGACATACCCATATCTACTTAAGTCATCAGTGAGAGTGAGAACATAACGATAGCCTCCGCGAGCCTCAACGCTCATTGGACCGCACACATCAGTATGTATAATTTCCAATAAGTTGGTTGCTCGCTCCATTGTTCCGGAGAACGGAGTCTTGGTCATTTTACCCATGAGGCATGGTTCGCACGTGTCAAATGATTCAAAATCAAGAGACTCCAAAAGTCCATCCGTATGGAGGTTCTTCATGCGTTTGACACCTATGTGACCAAGGCGGCAGTGCCACAAGTATGTGGGACTATCATTATCAACCTTACATCTTTTGGTATTCACGTTATGAATATGTGTAACATTACGTTCGAGATTCATTAAGAATAAACCATTCACCAGCGGGGCATGACCATAAAACATATCTCTCATATAAATAGAACAACCATTATTTTCGGATTTAAATGAGTAGCCATCTCGCATTAAACGAGATCCAGATACAATGTTTATGCTCAAAGCTGGCACTAAATAACAATTATTGAGGTTTAAAACTAATCCCGTAGGTAAATGTAGAGGTAGCGTGCCGACGGCGATCACATCGACCTTGGAACCATTCCCGACGCGCATCGTCACCTCGTCCTTCGCCAGTCTCCGTTTATTCCGCAACTCCTGCTTTGAGTTACAAATATGAGCAACCGCACCGGTATCAAATACCCAGGAGCTACTACGAGTACTGGTAATGTACACATCAATTACATGTATATCACATATACCTTTAGTGTTGCCGGCCTTCTTGTCCGCTGAGTATTTGGGGCAGTTCCGCTTCCAGTGTCCCTTCCCTTTGCAATAAAAACACTCAGTTTCAGGCTTGGGTCCATTCTTTGGCTTCTTTCCGGCAACTGGCTTACCGGGCGCGGCAACTCCCTTTGCCGTCCTTCTTCTTACCCTTGTCCTTTTTGAACTTAGTGGTTTTATTCACCATCAACACTTGATGTTCCTTTTTTATCTCCACCTCCGCTGATTTCAGCATTGAATATACCTCCGTAATGGTCTTTTCCATCCCCTACATATTGAAGTTCATCACAAAGCTCTTGTAGCTCGGTGGGAGCGACTGAAGGATTCTGTCAACGACCGCGTCATCCGGGAGATTAACTCCCAGCTAAGTCAAGCGGTTGTGCAACCCAGACATTTTGAGTATGTGCTCACTGACAGAACCATTTTCCTCCATCTTACAACTGTAGAACTTGTCAGAGACTTCATATCTCTCGACCCGGGCATGAGCTTGGAAAACCATTTTCAGCTCTTCGAACATATCATATGCTCCATGTTGCTCAAAACGCTTTTGGAGCCCCGGTTCTAAGCTGTAAAGCATGCCGCACTGAACGAGGGAGTAATCATCAGCACGCTGCTGCCAAGCGTTCATAACGTCTTGGTTCTCTGGGATGGGTGCTTCACCTAGCGGTGCTTCTAGGACATATTGTTTCCTGGCAGCTATGAGGATGATCCTCAGGTTCCGGACCCAGTCTGTATAGTTGCTGGCATCATCTTTCAGCTTGCTTTTCTCTAGGAACGCATTGAAGTTGAGGTTGACATTAGCGTGGGCCATTTGATCTACATGACATATTGCAAAGTTTTAGACTAAGTTCACGATAATTAAGTTCATCTAATCAAATTATTTAATGAACTCCCACTCAGATTAGACATCCCTCTGGTCATCTAAGTGATACATGATCCGAGTCAACTAGGCTGTGTCCGATCATCACGTGAGACGGACTAGTAAATCATCGGTGAACATCTTCATGTTGATCGTATCTTCTATACGTCTCATGTTCGACCTTTCGGTCTCTTGTGTTCTGAGGCCATGTCTGTACATGCTAGGCTCGTCAAGTCAACCTAAGTGTTTTTGTAGGATCGAAAGTATGTCTAGAGGGGGGTGGGTGATTAGACTACTTGACCAAATAAAAATCTAGCCTTTTCCCAATTTTAGTTCTTGGCAGATTTTAGCTATTTTAGCACAAGTCAAGCAATCTCCACACAATTCAAGCAAGCATGCAAAAGAGTATATGAGCAGCGGAAAGTAAAGCATGCAACTTGCAAGAATGTAAAGAGAAGGGTTTGGAGGATTCAAACGCAATTGGAGACACATATGTTTTTGGAGTGGTTCCGATAGGTGGTGCTATCGTACATCCACGTTGATGGAGACTTCAACCCACGGAGGGTAACGGTTGCGCGAGTCCACGAAGGGCTCCACCCACGAAGGGTCCATGAAGAAACAACCTTGTCTATTCCATCACGGCCATCGCCCACGAAGGACTTGCCTCACTAGCGGTAGATCTTCACGAAGTAGGCGATCTCCTTGCCCTTACAAACTCCTTGGTTCAACTCCACAATCTTGTCGGAGGCTCCCAAGTGACACCTAGCCAATCTAGGAGACACCACTCTCCAAGAAGTAACAAATGGTGTGTTGATGATGAACTCCTTGCTCTTGTGCTTCAAATGATAGTCTCCCCAACACTCAACTCTCTCTCACAGGATTTGGATTTGGTGGAAAGAATATTTGAGTGGAAAGCAACTTGGGGAAGGCTAGAGATCAAGATTCATATGGTTGGAATGGAATATCTTGACCTCAACACAAGTGTAGGTGGTTCTCTCTCAGAACATGTGTATTGGAAGTGTAGATGTGTTCTGATGGCTCTCTCCACGAATGAAGAGTGGGTGGAGGGGTATATATAGCCTCCACACAAAATCTAACCGTTACACACAATCTGCCAAACTCGGTGGGACCAAATGGTTAAACTCGGTCGGACCGATTCAGCAAACCTAGTGACCGTTAGGATTTTCGGTGGGACTGAGATGCAACTCAGTAGGACCGATATGGTTAGGGTTCGGGCATAACGTAATCACGGTGTGACCGATTACACAAACTCGGTGGGACCGATTTTGGTAATAAGCTAACCAGAGAGTTGGTCAGGTAAACTCGGTGGGACCGGTTCGCTCTTTTCGGTGAGACCGAAATGTTACGAAAGGGAAACAAAGAGTTTACATTGCAATCTCGGTGGGACCGATCCCTCACTTCGGTTAGACCGAAACGTTACGAAGGGAAACAGAGAGATTACAATCCCATCTCGGTGAGACCGAGATCCCTATCGGTGAAACCGATTTGCCTAGGGTTTGTGGCAGTGGCTATGACATTTGAAACTCGGTGGCTCCGGATAGAAAGAATCGGTGGGGCCGAGTTTGACTTTTGGTTTAGGTCATATGAGGATGTGGGAAGGTAGTTGAGGGTTTTGGAGCATATCACTAAGCACATGAAGCAAGAGGCTCATTAAGCAACACCTCATCCCTCCTTGATAGTATTGGCTTTTCCTATAGACTCAATGTGATCTTGGATCACTAAAATATAAAATGTAGAGTCTTGAGCTTCAAGCTTGAGCCAAACTTTTTGTCCTTAGAATTTTGAGGGATCCACTTTCCTCATCCATGCCATGCCATTCATAAAGCTTTTCCTGAAATATTAATCTTGGAATAATGTTTGCTCAATGTGCTATATGTTGTTAGGAATTACCAAAACCACCCAGGGATAGTTGTGTTGGGGAACGTAGTAATTTCAAAAAATTTCCTACGCACACGCAAGATCATGGTGATGCATAGCAACGAGGGGGAGAGTCTGATCTACGTACCCTTGTAGATCACAACGGAAGCGTTGACACAACGTAGAGGAAGTAGTCGTACGTCTTCTTCCCGATCTGACCGATCCTAGCACCGTTACTCCGGCACCTCCGAGTTCTTAGCACACGTACAGCTCGATGACGCTCCCCGGGCTCCGATCCAGCAAAGCTTCGGGGATGAGTTCTGTCAGCACGACGGCGTGGTGACGATGATGATGTTCTACCGACGCAGGGCTTCGCCTAAGCACTACAACGGTATGACCGAGGTGGAATATGGTGGCAGGGGGCACCGCACACGGCTAAGGGACGATCACGTGGATCAACTTGTGTGTCTATGGGGTGCCCCCTGCCCCTGTATATAAAGGATGGAGGAGGAGGAGGCCGGCCAAGGCTAGGTGCGGCCAGGATGTGGAGTCCTACTAGGACTCCAAGTCCTAGTAGGAGTCCACCAAGAGGGGAGGAAGGGAGAAGGAAGTGGAGGAGAAGGAAAGGTGGCCGGCCCCCTTTTCCCTAGTCCAATTCGGACTAGAGGGGAGGGGGGCGCAGCAGCCTTTTTCCTCTTCCCACTAAAGCCCATCAAGGCCCATTATTTCTCCCGTAACTACCTGGTACTCCGAAAAATACCCGAATCATCGGAACCTTTCCGATGTCCGAATATAGTCGTCCAATATATCGATCTTTACGTCTCGACCATTTTGAGACTCCTCGTCATGTCCCCGATCTCATCCGGGACTCCGAACTCCTTCGGTACATCAAAACTCATAAACTCATAATATAACTGTCATCGAAACCTTAAGCGTGCGGACCCTACGGTTCGAGAACAATGTAGACATGACCGAGACACGTCTCCGGTCAATAACCAATAGCGGGACCTGGATGCCCATATTGGCTCCTACATATTCTACGAAGATCTTTATCGGTCAGACCGCATAACAACATACGTTGTTCCCTTTGTCATCGGTATGTTACTTGCCCGAGATTCGATCGTCGGTATCCAATACCTAGTTTAATCTCGTTACCGGCAAGTCTCTTTACTCGTTCCGTAATACATCATCTCACAACTAACATCTTAGTTACAATGCTTGCAAGGCTTATGTGATGTGCATTACCGAGAGGGCCCAGAGATACCTCTCCGACATTCGGAGTGACAAATCCTAATCTCGAAATACGCCAACCCAACATGTACCTTTGGAGACACCTGTAGAGCTCCTTTATAATCACCCAGTTACGTTGTGACGTTTGGTAGCACCCAAAGTGTTCCTCCGGTAAACGGGAGTTGCATAATCTCATAGTCATAGGAACATGTATAAGTCATGAAGAAAGCAATACCAACATACTAAACGATCGGGTGCTAAGCTAATGGAATGGGTCATGTCAATCAGATCATTCAACTAATGATGTGACCACGTTAATCAAATAACAACTCTTTGTTCATGGTTAGGAAACATAACCATCTTTGAATAACGAGCTAGTCAAGTAGAGGCATACTAGTGACACTATGTTTGTCTATGTATTCACACATGTATTATGTTTCTGGTTAATACAATTCTAGCATGAATAATAAACATTTATCATGATATAAGGAAATAAATAATAACTTTATTATTGCCTCTAGGGCATATTTCCTTCAAGTTGCACTTTCAATCTCCCCCTTTTTGGTAATTGATGACAACATAGAGATCAAAGCTTCGACAAATGATAATAAGAGTGAAAGATATTGTCGCTTTGAGAAGTATGTGAAAAGCAAGAGCTGAAGAAATATGCCCTAGAGGCAATAATAAAGTTATTATTTATTTTCTTATATCAATGATAAAGGTTTATTATTCATGCTAGAATTGTATTAACCGGAAACATAATACATGTGTGAATACATAAGACAAACAGAGTTGTCACTAGTATGCCTCTTACTTGGACTAGTCTCGTTAATCAAAGATGGTTATGTTTCCTAACCATTGCAATGTTAATTTGATTAAACGGGATCACAATTAGGAGAATGATGTGATTGACATGACCCATTCCATTAGCTTAGCACCCGATCGTTTAGTATGTTGCTATTCCTTTCTTCATGACTTATACATGTTCCTATGACTATGAGATTATGTAACTCCCGTGTGCCGGAGGAACACTTTGTGTGCTACCAAACGTCACAACGTAACTGGGTGATTATAAAGGTGCTCTACAGGTGTCTCCAAAGGTACATGTTGGGTTGACGTATTTCGAGATTAGGATTTGTCACTCCGATCGTCGGAGAGGTATCTCTGGGCCCTCTCGGTAATGCACATCACTTAAGCCTTGCAAGCATTGCAACTAATGAGTTAGTTGCGGGATGATGTATTACGGAACGAGTAAAGAGACTTGCCGGTAACGAGATTGAACTAGGTATTGGATACCGACGATCCAATCTCGGGCAAGTAACATACCGATGACAAAGGGAACAACGTATGTTGTTATGCGATCTGACCGATAAAGATCTTCATAGAATATGTAGGAACCAATATGGGCATCCAGGTCTCGCTATTGGTTATTGACCGGAGACATGTCTCGGTCATGTCTACATTGTTCTCGAACCCGTAGGGTCCGCACGCTTAAGGTTTCGATGACAGTTATATTATGAGTTTATACGTTTTGATGTAACGAAGGTTGTTCGGAGTCCCGGATGTGATCACGGACATGACGAGGAGTCTCGAAATGGCTGAGACATAAAGATTGATATATTGGAAGCCTATGTTTGGATATCGGAAGTGTTCCGGGTGAAATCGGGATTTTACCGGAGTACCGGGAGGTTACCGGAACCCCCCGGGAGCTATATGGGCCTTAATGGGCCTTAGTGGAAAAGAGAAGAGGCAGCCTAAGATGGGCTGCGCGCCCCTCCCGTCCCTTGGTCCGAATAGGACAAGGAGAGGGGGTCGGCCCCCCTTTCTCTTTTCCCCCCTCCGCGAATCCTATTCCAACTAGGATTGGGGGGGGGGGATCCTACTCCCAGAGGGAGTAGGACTCCTCCTGGCGCGCCTCTCCTAGGCCGACCGCACCCCCCCCTTGAGCCTTTATATACGGAGGCAGGGGTACCCCAGAGGAACACAAGTTGATCCACGTGATCATATTCTTAGTCGTGTGCGGCGCCCCCTACCACCATAGTCCTCGATAATATTGTAGCGGTGCTTAGGCGAAGCCCTGCGACAGTAGTACATCAAGATCATCACCACGCCGTCGTGCTGACGGAACCGACACTTTGCTGGATCGGAGTCCGGGGATCGTCATCGAGCTGAACGTGTGCTAGAACTCGGAGGTGCCGTCGTTTCGGTGCTTGATCGGTCGGGCCGTGAAGACGTACGACTACATCAACCAAACGCTTCCGTTGTCGATCTACAAGGGTACGTAGATCACACTCTCCCCTCTCGTTGCTATGCATCACCATGATCTTGCGTGTGAGTAGGAAAAAATTTGAAATGACTACGTTCCCCAACAGTGGCATCCGAGCCTAGGTTTTATGTGTTGATGTTATATGCACGAGTAGAACACAAGTGAGTTGTGGGCGATATAATTCATACTGCTTACTAGCATGTCATACTTTGGTTCGGTGGTATTGTTGGATGAAGCGGCCTGGACCGACATTACGCGTACGCTTACGCGAGACCGGTTCTCCCGACGTGCTTTACACATAGGTGGCTTGCGGGTGACAGTTTCTCCAACTTTAGTTGAACCAAGTGTGGCTACGCCCGGTCCTTGCGAAGGTTAAAACAACACCAACTTGACAAACTATCGTTGTGGTTTTGATGCGTAGGTAAGATTGGTTCTTGCTTAAGCCCGTAGCAGCCACGTAAAACTTGCAACAACAAAGTAGAGGACGTCTAACTTGTTTTTGCAGGGCATGTTGTGATGTGATATGGTCAAGACATGATGCTGAATTTTATTGTATGAGATGATCATGTTTTGTAACCGAGTTATTGGCAACTGGCAGGAGCCATATGGTTGTCGCTTTATTGTATGCAATGCAATCGCGCTGTAATGCTTTACTTTATCACTAAGCGGTAGCGATAGTCGTGGAAGCATAAGATTGGCGAGACTACAACGATGCTACGATGGAGATCAAGGTGTCGCGCCGGTGACGATGGTGATCATGACGGTGCTTCGGAGATGGAGATCACAGGCACAAGATGATGATGGCCATATCATATCACTTATATTGATTGCATGTGATGTTTATCTTTTATGCATCTTATCTTGCTTTGATTGATGGTAGCATTATAAGATGATCTCTCACTAAATTATCAAGAAGTGTTCTCCCTGAGTATGCACCGTTGCGAAAGTTCTTCGTGCTGAGACACCACGTGATGATCGGGTGTGATAGGCTGTACGTTCAAATACAACGGGTGCAAAACAGTTGCACACGCGGAATACTGAGGTTATACTTGACGAGCCAACCATATGCAGATATGGCCTCGGAACACGGAGACCGAAAGGTCGAGCGTGAATCATATAGTAGATATGATCAACATAGTGATGTTCACCAATGAAACTACTCCATCTCACGTGATGATCGGACATGGTTTAGTTGATTTGGATCACGTGATCACTTAGAGGATTAGAGGGATGTCTATCTAAGTGGGAGTTCTTTAAGTAATTTGATTAATTGAACTTAAATTTATCATGAACTTAGTACCTGATAGTATCTTGCTTATGTATGTTTGTAGATAGATGGCCCGTGCTGTTGTTCCGTTGAATTTTAATGCGTTCCTTGAGAAAGCAAAGTTGAAAGATGATGGTAGCAATTACACGGACTGGGTCCGTAACTTGAGGATTATCCTCATTGCTGCACAGAAGAATTACGTCCTGGAAGCACCGCTGGGTGCCAGGCCTGCTGCTGGAGCAACACCAGATGTTATGAACGTCTGGCAGAGCAAAGCTGATGACTACTCGATAGTTCAGTGTGCCATGCTTTACGGCTTAGAATCGGGACTTCAACGACGTTTTGAACGTCATGGAGCATATGAGATGTTCCAGGAGTTGAAGTTAATATTTCAAGCAAATGCCCGGATTGAGAGATATGAAGTCTCCAATAAGTTCTATAGCTGCAAGATGGAGGAGAACAGTTCTGTCAGTGAGCATATACTCAAAATGTCTGGGTATAATAATCACTTGATTCAATTGGGAGTTAATCTTCCAGATGATTGCGTCATTGACAGAATTCTCCAATCACTGCCACCAAGCTACAAGAGCTTCGTGATGAACTATAATATGCAAGGGATGAATAAGACTATTCCCGAGCTCTTCGCAATGCTGAAAGCTGCGGAGGTAGAAATCAAAAAGGAGCATCAAGTGTTGATGGTCAACAAGACCACTAGTTTCAAGAAAAAGGGCAAAGGGAAGAAGAAGGGGAACTTCAAGAAGAACAGCAAGCAAGTTGCTACTCAAGAGAAGAAACCCAAGTCTGGACCTAAGCCTGAAACTGAGTGCTTCTACTGCAAGCAGACTGGTCACTGGAAGCGGAACTGCCCCAAGTATTTGGCGGATAAGAAGGATGGCAAGGTGAACAAAGGTATATGTGATATACATGTTATTGATGTGTACCTTACTAATGCTCGCAGTAGCACCTGGGTATTTGATACTGGTTCTGTTGCTAATATTTGCAACTCGAAACAGGGACTACGGATTAAGCGAAGATTGGCTAAGGACGAGGTGACGATGCGCGTGGGAAACGGTTCCAAAGTCGATGTGATCGCGGTCGGCACGCTACCTCTACATCTACCTTCGGGATTAGTATTAGACCTAAATAATTGTTATTTGGTGCCAGCGTTGAGCATGAACATTATATCTGGATCTTGTTTAATGCGAGACGGTTATTCATTTAAATCAGAGAATAATGGTTGTTCTATTTATATGAGTAATATCTTTTATGGTCATGCACCCTTGAAGAGTGGTCTATTCTTATTGAATCTCGATAGTAGTGACACACATATTCATAATGTTGAAGCCAAAAGATGCAGAGTTGATAATGATGGTGCAACTTATTTGTGGCACTGCCGTTTAGGTCATATCGGTGTAAAGCGCATGAAGAAACTCCATACTGATGGACTTTTGGAGCCACTTGATTATGAATCACTTGGTATTTGCGAACCGTGCCTCATGGGCAAGATGACTAAAACACAATTCTCCGGTACTATGGAGAGAGCAATAGATTTGTTGGAAATCATACATACAGATGTATGTGGTCCGATGAATATTGAGGCTCGTGGCGGATATCGTTATTTTCTCACGTTCACAGATGACTTAAGCAGATATGGGTATATCTACTTAATGAAACATAAGTCTGAAACATTTGAAAAGTTCAAAGAATTTCAGAGTGAAGTTGAAAATCATCGTAACAAGAAAATAAAGTTTATACAATATGATCGTGGAGGAGAATATTTGAGTTACGAGTTTGGTGTACATTTGAAACAATGCGGAATAGTTTCGCAACTCACGCCACCCGGAACACCACAGCGTAATGGTGTGTCCGAACATCGTAATCGTACTTTACTAGATATGGTGCGATCTATGATGTCTCTTACTGATATACCGCTATCGTTTTGGGGATATGCTCTAGAGACGGCCGCATTCACGTTAAATAGGGCACCATCAAAATCCGTTGAGACGACGCCTTATGAACTATGGTTTGGCAACAAACCAAAGTTGTCGTTTCTGAAAGTTTGGGGCTGCGATGCTTATGTGAAAAAGCCTCAACCTGATAAGCTCGAACCCAAATCGGAGAAATGTGTCTTCATAGGATATCCAAAGGAAACTATTGGATACACCTTCTATCACAGATCCGAAGGCAAGACTTTTGTTGCTAAATTCGGAAACTTTCTGGAGAAGGAGTTTCTCTCGAAAGACGTGAGTGGGAGGAAAGTAGAACTTGATGAGGTAACTGTACCTGCTCCCTTATTGGAAAGTAGTACATCACGGAAAACTGTTTCTGCGACACCTACACCAATTAGTGAGGAAGTTAATGATAATGATCATGAAACTTCAGGACAAGGTACTACTGAACCTCGTAGATCAACCAGAGTGAGATCCGCGCCAGAGTGGTACGGTAATCCTATTCTGGAAATCATGCTGCTAGATCATGATGAACCTACGAACTATGAAGAAGCGATGGTGAGCCCAGATTCCGCAAAATGGCTTGAAGCAATGAAATCTGAGATGGGATCCATGTATGAAAACAAAGTATGGACTTTGGTTGACTTGCCCGATGATCGGCAAGCAATTGAGAAAAAATGGATCTTCAAGAAGAAGACTGATGCTGACGATAATATTACTGTCTACAAAGCTCGACTTGTCGCAAAAGGTTTTTGACAAGTTCAAGGGGTTGACTACGATGAGACCTTCTCACCCGTAGCGATGCTTAAGTCTGTCCGAATCATGTTAGCAATTGCCGCATTTTATGATTATGAAATTTGGCAGATGGATGTCAAAACTGCATTCCTGAATGGATTTCTGGAAGACGAGTTGTATATGATGCAACCGGAAGGTTTTGTCGATCCAAAGGGAGCTAACAAAGTGTGCAAGCTCCAGCGATCCATTTATGGACTGGTGCAAGCCTCTCGGAGTTGGAATAAACGCTTTGATAGTGTGATCAAAGCATTTGGTTTTATACAGACTTTCGGAGAAGCCTGTATTTACAAGAAAGTGAGTGGGAGCTCTGTAGCATTTCTGATATTATATGTAGATGACATATTACTAATCGGAAATGATATAGAATTTCTGAATAGCATAAAGGGATACTTGAATAAGAGTTTTTCAATGAAAGACCTCGGTGAAGCTACTTACATATTGGGCATTAAGATCTATAGAAATAGATCAAGACGCTTAATTGGACTTTCACAAAGCACATACCTTGACAAGATTTTGAAGAAGTTCAAAATGGATCAAGCAAAGAAAGGGTTCTTGCCTGTGTTACAAGGTGTGAAGTTGAGTCAGACTCAATGCCCGACCACTGCAGAAGATAGAGAGAAAATGAAAGATGTTCCCTATGCTTCAGCCATAGGCTCTATCATGTATGCAATGCTGTGTACCAGACCTGATGTGTGCCTTGCTATAAGTCTAGCAGGGAGGTACCAAAGTAATCCAGGAGTGGATCACTGGACAGCGGTCAAGAACATCCTAAAATACCTGAAAAGGACTAAGGATATGTTTCTCGTATATGGAGGTGACAAAGAGCTCATTGTAAACGGTTACGTTGATGCAAGCTTTGACACTGATCCGGACGATTCTAAATCGCAAACCGGATACGTGTTTACCATTAAACGGTGGAGCTGTCAGTTGGTGCAGTTCTAAACAAAGCGTCGTGGCGGGATCTACATGTGAAGCGGAGTACATAGCTGCTTCGAAGCAGCAAACGAAGGATCTGGATGAAGGAGTTCATATCCGATCTAGGTGTCATACCTAGTGCATAGGGTCCAATGAAAATCTTTTGTGACAATACTGGTGCAATTGCCTTGGCAAAGGAATCCAGATTTCACAAGAGAACCAAGCACATCAAGAGACGCTTCAATTCCATCCGGGATCTAGTCCAGGTGGGAGACATAGAGATTTGCAAGATACATACGGATCTGAATGTAGCAGACCCGTTGACTAAGCCTCTTCCACGAGCAAAACATGATCAGCACCAAAGCTCCATGGGTGTTAGAATCATTACAGTGTAATCTAGATTATTGACTCTAGTGCAAGTGGGAGACTGAAGGAAATATGCCCTAGAGGCAATAATAAAGTTATTATTTATTTCCTTATATCATGATAAATGTTTATTATTCATGCTAGAATTGTATTAACCGGAAACATAATACATGTGTGAATACATAGACAAACAGAGTGTCACTAGTATGCCTCTACTTGACTAGCTCGTTAATCAAAGATGGTTATGTTTCCTACTGACCGTGGACAAAGAGTTGTTATTTGACTAACGGGATCACATTATTAGGAGAATGATGTGATTGACATGACCCATTCCATTAGCTTAGCACCCGATCGTTTAGTATGTTGCTATTCCTTTCTTCATGACTTATACATGTTCCTATGACTATGAGATTATGTAACTCCCGTGTGCCGGAGGAACACTTTGTGTGCTACCAAACGTCACAACGTAACTGGGTGATTATAAAGGTGCTCTACAGGTGTCTCCAAAGGTACATGTTGGGTTGACGTATTTCGAGATTAGGATTTGTCACTCCGATCGTCGGAGAGGTATCTCTGGGCCCTCTCGGTAATGCACATCACTTAAGCCTTGCAAGCATTGCAACTAATGAGTTAGTTGCGGGATGAAGTATTACGGAACGAGTAAAGAGACTTGCCGGTAACGAGATTGAACTAGGTATTGGATACCGACGATCCAATCTCGGGCAAGTAACATACCGATGACAAAGGGAACAACGTATGTTGTTATGCGGTCTGACCGGTAAAGATCTTCGTAGAATATGTAGGAACCAATATGGGCATCCAGGTCCCACTATTGGTTATTGACCGGAGACATGTCTCGGTCATGTCTACATTGTTCTCGAACCCGTAGGGTCCGCACGCTTAAGGTTTCGATGACAGTTACATTATGAGTTTATACGTTTTGATGTACCGAAGGTTTTTCGGAGTCCCGAATGTGATCACGGACATGACGAGGAGTCTCGAAATGGTCGAGACATAAAGATTGATATATTGGAAGCCTATGTTTGGATATCGGAAGTGTTCCGGGTGAAATCGGGAATTTACCGGAGTACCGGGAGGTTACCGGAACCCCCCGGGAGATATATGGGCCTTAGTGGGCCTTAGTGGAAAAGAGAAGAGGCAGCCAGAGATGGGCCGCGCGCCCCTCCCCTCCCTTGGTCTGAATAGGACAAGGAGAGGGGGCCGGCCCCCCTTCCTCTTTTCCCCCCTCCGCGAATCCTATTCCAACTAGGATTGGGGGGGGGATCCTACTCCCGGAGGGAGTAGGACTCCTCCTGGCGCGCCTCTCCTAGGCCGGCCGCACCCCCCCCCCCTTGATCCTTTATATACGGAGGCAGGGGCACCCCAGAGGAACACAAGTTGATCCACGTGATCATATTCTTAGCCGTGTGCGGCGCCCCCTGCCACCATAGTCCTCGATAATATTGTAGCTGTGCTTAGGCGAAGCCCTGTGAGAGTAGTACATCAAGATCGTCACCACGCCATCATGCTGACGGAACTCTTCCCCGACACTTTGCTGGATCGGAGTCCGGGGATCGTCATCGAGCTGAACGTGTGCTAGAACTCGGAGGTGCCGTCGTTTCGGTGCTTGATCGGTCGGGTCGTGGAGACGTACGACTACATCAACCAAACGCTTCCGTTGTCGATCTACAAGGGTACATAGATCACACTCTCCCCTCTCGTTGCTACGCATCACCATGATCTTGCGTGTGCGTAGGAAATTTTTTGAAATTACTACGTTCCCCAACACGTACGTCTTCACGGCCCGACCGATCAAGCACCGAAACTACGGCACCTCCGAGTTTTAGCACACGTTCAGCTCGATGACGATCCTCGGACTCCGATCCAGCAAAGTGTCGGGGAAGAGTTCTGTCAGCACAACGGCGTGGTGACGATCTTGGTGTTCTACCGTCGCAGGGCTTCGCCTAAGCACCGCTACAATATTATCGAGGATTATGGTGGAAGGGGGCACCGCACACGGCTAAGAAAATGATCACGTGGATCAACTTGTGTGTCTAGGGGTGCCCCCTGCCTCCGTATATAAAGGAGCAAGGGGAGGAGGCTGGCCGGCCCTATAGGCGCGCCAAGGAGGAGTCCTCCTCCTAGTAGGAGTAGGACTCCTACTAGGAGGGGGAAGGAAGTGGGGAGGGAGAAGGAAAGAGGGGGCGCCGCCCCCCTCTCCTTGTCCCATTCGGACCAGGGGGAGGAGGCGCGCGGCCCACCCTGGCTGCCCTTCTCTCTCTCTCAATTAAGGCACATATGGCCCATTACTTCTCCCGAGGGGTTCCGGTACTCCGGTTTTCTCCGAAATCACCCGGAACACTTCCGGTGTCCGAATATAGCCGTCCAATATATCAATCTTTATGTCTCGACCATTTTGAGACTTTTCGTTATGTCCGTGATCACATTCGGGACTCCGAACTAACTCCGGTACATCAAAACTCATAAACTCATAATATAATTGTCATCGAAACCTTAAGCGTGCGGACCCTATGGGTTTGAGAACAATGTAGACATGACCGAGACATGTCTCCGGTCAATAACCAATAGCGGAACCTAGATGCTCATATTGGTTCCCACATATTCTACGAAGATCTTTATCGGTCAGACCGCATAACAACATACGTTGTTCCCTTTGTCATCAGTATGTTACTTGCCCGAGATTCGATCGTCGATATCTGAATACCTAGTTCAATCTCGTTACCGGTAAGTCTCTTTACTCGTTTCGTAATACATCATCTCGCAACTAACTCATTAGTTGCAATTCTTGCAAGGCTTATGTGATGTGTATTACCGAGAGGGCCCAGAGATACCTCTCCGACAATCGGAGTGACAAATCCTAATCTCGAAATATGCCAACCCAACATTTACCTTTGGAGACACCTATAGAGCTCCTTTATAATCACCCAGTTACGTTGTGACGTTTGGTAGCACACAAAGTGTTCCTCTCGCAAACGGGAGTTGCATAATCTCATAGTCATAGGAACATGTATAAGTCATGAAGAAAGGAATAGCAACATACTAAACGATCGGGTGCTAAGCTAATGGAATGGGTCATGTCAATCACATCATTCTCCTAATAATGTGATCCCGTTAATCAAATGACAACACATGTCTATGGTTAGGAAACATAACCATCTTTGATTAACGAGCTAGTCAAGTAGAGGCATACTAGTGACGTTTAGTTTGTCTATGTATTCACACAAGTATTATGTTTCCGGATAATACAATTCTAGCATGAATAATAAACATTTATCATGATATAAGGAAATAAAATAATAACTTTATTATTGCCTCTAGGGCATATTTCCTTCAGTCTCCCACTTGCACTAGAGTCAATAATCTAGATTACACAGTAATGATTCTAACACCCATGGAGCCTTGGTGCTGATCATGTTTTGCTCGTGGAAGAGGCTTAGTCAACGGGTCTGCAACATTCAGATCCGTATGTATCTTGCAAATCTCTATGTCTCCCACCTGGACTAGATCCCGGATGGAATTGAAGCGTCTCTTGATGTGCTTGGTTCTCTTGTGAAATCTGGATTCCTTTGCCAAGGCAATCGCACCAGTATTGTCACAAAAGATTTTCATTGGACCCGATGCACTAGGTATGACACCTAGATCGGATATGAACTCCTTCATCCAGACTCCTTCATTTGCTGCTTCCGAAGCAGCTATGTACTCCGCTTCACATGTAGATCCCGCCACAATGCTTTGTTTAGAACTACACCAACTGACAGCTCCACCGTTTAATGTAAACACGTATCCGGTTTGCGATTTAGAATCGTCCGGATCAGTGTCAAAGCTTGCATCAACGTAACCATTTACGATGAGCTCTTTGTCACCTCCATATATGAGAAACATATCCTTAGTCCTTTTCAGGTATTTCAGGATGTTCTTGACCGCTGTCCAGTGATCCACTCCTGGATTACTTTGGTACCTCCCTGCTAGACTTATAGCAAGACACACATCAGGTCTGGTACACAGCATTGCATACATGATAGAGCCTATGGCTGAAGCATAGGGAACATCTTTCATTTTCTCTCTATCTTCTGCATTGGTCGGGCATTGAGTCTTACTCAATTTCACACCTTGTAACACAGGCAAGAATCCTTTCTTTGCTTGATCCATTTTGAACTTCTTCAAAATTTTGTCAAGGTATGTGCTTTGTGAAAGTCCAATTAAGCGTCTTGATCTATCTCTATAGATCTTAATGCCCAATATGTAAGCAGCTTCACCGAGGTCTTTCATTGAAAAACTCTTATTCAAGTATCCCTTTATGCTATCCAGAAATTCTATATCATTTCCGATTAGTAATATGTCATCTACATATAATATCAGAAATGCTACAGAGCTCCCACTCACTTTCTTGTAAATACAGGCTTCTCCAAAAGTCTGTACAAAACCAAATGCTTTGATCACACTATCAAAGCGTTTATTCCAACTCCGAGAGGCTTGCACCAGTCCATAAATGGATCGCTGGAGCTTGCACACTTTGTTAGCTCCCTTTGGATCGACAAAACCTTCCGGTTGCATCATATACAACTCTTCTTCCAGAAATCCATTCAGGAATGCAGTTTTGACATCCATCTGCCAAATTTCATAATCATAAAATGCGGCAATTGCTAACATGATTCGGACAGACTTAAGCATCGCTACGGGTGAGAAGGTCTCATCGTAGTCAATCCCTTGAACTTGTCGAAAACCTTTTGCGACAAGTCGAGCTTTGTAGACAGTAATATTACCGTCAGCGTCAGTCTTCTTCTTGAAGATCCATTTATTCTCAATTGCTTGCCGATCATTTGGCAAGTCAACCAAAGTCCATACTTTGTTCTCATACATGGATCCCATCTCAGATTTCATGGCTTCAAGCCATTTTGCGGAATCTGGGCTCACCATCGCTTCTTCATAGTTCGTAGGTTCATCATGATCTAGTAGCATGACTTCCAGAACAGGATTACCGTACCACTCTGGCGGATCTTACTCTGGTTGATCTACGAGGTTCAGTAGTATCTTGTTCTGAAGTTTCATGATCATTATCATTAGCTTCCTCACTAATTGGTGTAGGTGTCACAGAAATACTGGTTTCTGTGATGTACTACTTTCCAATAAGGGAGCAGGTACAGTTACCTCGTCAAGTTCTACTTTCCTCCCACTCACTTCTTTCGAGAGAAACTCCTTCTCTAGAAAGTTTCCGAATTTAGCAACAAAAGTCTTGCCTTCGGATCTGTGATACAAGGTGTATCCAATAGTTTCCTTTGGATATCCTATGAAGACACATTTCTCCGATTTGGGTTCGAGCTTATCAGGTTGAAGCTTTTTCACATAAGCATCGCAGCCCCAAACTTTCAGAAACGACAACTTTGGTTTCTTGCCAAACCATAGTTCATAAGGCGTCGTCTCAACGGATTTTGATGGTGCCCTATTTAACGTGAATGCGGCCGTCTCTAGAGCATAACCCCAAAACGATAGCGGTAAATCAGTAAGAGACATCATAGATCGCACCATATCTAGTAAAGTACGATTACGACGTTCGGACACACCATTACGCTGTGGTGTTCCGGGTGGCGTGAGTTGCGAAACTATTCCGCATTGTTTCAAATGTACACCAAACTCGTAACTCAAATATTCTCCTCCACGATCAGATCGTAGGAATTTTATTTTCTTGTTACGATGATTTTCAACTTCACTCTGAAATTCTTTGAACTTTTCAAACTTTCAGACTTATGTTTCATTAAGTAGATATACCCATATCTGCTTAAGTCATCTGTGAAGGTGAGAAAATAACGATATCCGCCACGAGCCTCAACATTCATCGGACCACATACATCTGTATGTATGATTTCCAACAAATCTGTTGCTCTCTCCATAGTACCGGAGAACGGTGTTTTTGTCATCTTACCCATAAGGCACGGTTCGCAAGTACCAAGTGATTCATAATCAAGTGGTTCCAAAAGCCCATCAGTATGGAGTTTCTTCATGCGCTTTACACCGATATGACCCAAACGGCAGTGCCACAAATAAGTTGCACTATCATTATCAACTCTGCATCTTTTGGCTTCAACATTATGAATATGTGTGTCACTACTATCGAGATTCAATAAGAATAGACCACTCTTCAAGGGTGCATGACCATAAAAGATATTACTCATATAAATAGAACAACCATTATTCTCTGATTTAAATGAATAACCGTCTCGCATTAAACAAGATCCAGATATAATGTTCATGCTCAACGCTGGCACCAAATAACAATTATTTAGGTCTAATACTAATCCCGAAGGTAGATGTAGAGGTAGCGTGCCGACCGCGATCACATCGACTTTGGAACCGTTTCCCACGCGCATCGTCACCTCGTCCTTAGCCAATCTTCGCTTAATCCGTAGTCCCTGTTTCGAGTTGCAAATATTAGCAACAGAACCAGTATCAAATACCCAGGTGCTACTGCGAGCATTAGTAAGGTACACATCAATAACATGTATATCACATATACCTTTGTTCACCTTGCCATCCTTCTTATCCGCCAAATACTTGGGGCAGTTCCGCTTCCAGTGACCAGTCTGCTTGCAGTAGAAGCACTCAGTTTCAGGCTTAGGTCCAGACTTGGGTTTCTTCTCTTGAGCAGCAATTGCTTGCTGTTCTTCTTGAAGTTCCCCTTCTTCTTCCCTTTGCCCTTTTTCTTGAAACTAGTGGTCTTGTTGACCATCAACACTTGATGCTCCTTTTTGATTTCTACCTCCGCAGATTTCAGCATTGCGAAGAGCTCGGGAATAGTCTTATTCATCCCTTGCATATTATAGTTCATCACGAAGCTCTTGTAGCTTGGTGGCAGTGATTGGAGAATTCTGTCAATGACGCAATCATCTGGAAGATTAACTCCCATCTGAATCAAGTGATTATTATACCCAGACATTTTGAGTATATGCTCACTGACAGAACTGTTCTCCTCCATCTTGCAGCTATAGAACTTATTGGAGACTTCATATCTCTCAATCCGGGCATTTGCTTGAAATATTAACTTCAAGTCCTGGAACATCTCATATGCTCCATGACGTTCAAAACGATGTTGAAGTCCCGATTCTAAGCCGTAAAGCATGGCACACTGAACTATCGAGTAGTCATCAGCTTTGCTCTGCCAGACGTTCATAACATCTGGTGTTGCTACAGCAGCAGGCCTAGCACCCAGCGGTGCTTCCAGGACGTAATTCTTCTGTGCAGCAATGAGGATAATCCTCAAGTTACGGACCCAGTCCGTGTAATTGCTACCATCATCTTTCAACTTTGCTTTCTCGAGGAACGCATTAAATTTCAACGGAACAACAGCACGGGCCATCTATCTACAATCAAACATACATAAGCAAGATGCTATCAGGTACTAAGTTCATGATAAATTTAAGTTCAAGTAATCAAATTACTTAAAGAACTCCCACTTAGATAGACATCCCTCTAATCCTCTAAGTGATCACGTGATCCAAATCAACTAAACCATGTCCGATCATCACGTGATATGGAGTAGTTTCATTGGTGAACATCATTATGTTGATCATATCTACTATATGATTCACACTCGACCTTTCGGTCTCCGTGTTCCGAGGCCATATCTGCATATGCTTGGCTCGTCAAGTATAACCTGAGTATTCCGCATGTGCAACTGTTTTGCACCCATTGTATTTGAACGTAGAGCCTATCACACCCGATCATCACGTGGTGTCTCAGCACGGAAGAACTTTCGCAATGGTGCATACTCAGGGAGAACACTTCTTGATAATTAGTGAGAGATCATCTTAAAATGCTACCATCAATCAAAGCAAGATAAGATGCATAAAAGATAAACATCACATGCAATCAATATAAGTGATATGATATGGCCATCATCATCTTGTGCTTGTGATCTCCATCTTCGAAGCACCATCGTGATCACCATCGTCACCGGCGCGACACCTTGATCTCGATCGTAGCATCGTTGTCGTCTCGCCAATCTTATGCTTCTACGACTATCGCTACCGCTTAGTGATAAAGTAAAGCATTACAGCACAATTGCATTGCATACAATAAAGCGACAACCATATGGCTCCTGCCAGTTGCCGATAACTTGGTTACAAAACATGATCATCTCATACAATAAAATTTAGCATCATGTCTTGACCATATCACATCACAACATGCCCTACAAAAACAAGTTAGACGTCCTCTACTTTGTTGTTGCAAGTTTTACGTGGCTGCTACGGGCTTAAGCAAGAACCAATCTTACCTACGCATCAAAACCACAACGATAGTTTGTCAAGTTGGTGTTGTTTTAACCTTCGCAAGGACCGGGCGTAGCCACACTCGGTTCAACTAAAGTTGGAGAAACTGACACCCGCTAGCCACCTTTGTGCAAAGCACGTCGGGAGAACCGGTCTCGCGTAAGCGTACGCGTAATGTCGGTCCGGGCCGCTTCGTCCAACAATACCGATGAACCAAAGTATGACATGCTGGTAAGCAGTATGACTTATATCACCCACAACTCACTTGTGTTATACTCGTGTATATAACATCAACACATAAAACCTAGGCTTGGATGCCACTGTTGGGGAACGTAGTAATTTCAAAAAAATTCCTACGCACACGCAAGATCATGGTGATGCATAGCAACGATAGGGGAGAGTGTGATCTACGTACCCTTGTAGACCGACAGCGGAAGCGTTATGACAACGCGGTTGATGTAGTCGTACGTCTTCACGGCCCGACCGATCAAGCACCGAAACTACGGCACCTCCGAGTTTTAGCACACGTTCAGCTCGATGACGATCCCCGGACTCCGATCCAGCAAAGTGTCGGGGAAGAGTTCTGTCAGCACAATGGCGTGGTGACGATCTTGATGTTCTACCATCGGGGGGCTTCGCCTAAGCACCGCTACAATATTATCGAGGATTATGGTGGAAGGGGGCACCGCACACGGCTAAGAAAACGATCACGTGGATCAACTTGTGTGTCTAGGGGTGCCCCCTGCCTCCATATATAAAGGAGCAAGGGGAGGAGGCTGGCCGGCCCTATAGGCGCGCCAAGGAGGAGTCCTCCTCCTAGTAGGAGTAGGACTCCTACTAGGAGGGGGAAGGAAGTGGGGAGGGAGAAGGAAAGAGGGGGCGCCGCCCCCCACTCCTAGTCCAATTCGGACCAGGGGGAGGAGGCACGCGGCCCACCCTGGCTGCCCTTCTCTCTCTCCATTAAGGCCCATATGGCCCATTACTTCTCCCGGGGGGTTCTGGTAACCCTCCGGTACTCCGGTTTTCTCCGAAATCACCCGGAACACTTCCGGTGTCCGAATATAGCCATCCAATATATCAATCTTTATGTCTCGACCATTTCGAGACTCCTCGTTATGTCCGTGATGACATCCGGGACTCCGAACTAACTTCGGTACATCAAAACTCATAAACTCATAATATAACTGTCATCGAAACCTTAAGCATGCGGACCCTACGGGTTCGAGAACAATGTAGACATGACCGAGACATGTCTCCGGTCAATAACCAATAGCGGAACCTGGATGCTCATATTAGTTCCCACATATTCTATGAAGATCTTTATCGGTCAGACCGCATAACAACATACGTTGTTCCCTTTGTCATCGGTATGTTACTTGCCCGAGATTCGATCATCGGTATCTCAATACCTAGTTCAATCTCGTTACTGTCAAGTCTCTTTACTCGTTTCATAATACATCATCTCGCAACTAACTCATTAGTTGCAATGCTTGCAAGGCTTATGTGATGTGTATTACCGAGAGGGCCCAGAGATACCTCTCCGACAATCGGAGTGACAAATCCTAATCTCAAAATACGCCAACCCAACATTTACCTTTGGAGACACCTGTAGAGCTCCTTTATAATCACCCAGTTAAGTTGTGACATTTGGCAGCACACAAAGTGTTCCTCCGGCAAACGGGAGTTGCATAATCTCATAGTCATAGGAACATGTATAAGTCATGAAAAAAGCAATAGCAACATACTAAACGATCGGGTGCTAAGCTAATGGAATGGGTCATGTCAATCACATCATTCTCCTAATAATGTGATCCCGTTAATCAAATGACAACACATGTCAATGGTTAGGAAACATAACCATCTTTGATTAACGAGCTAGTCAAGTAGAGGCATACTAGTGACGTTTAATTTGTCTATGTATTCACACAAGTATTATGTTTCCGGATAATACAATTCTAGCATGAATAATAAACATTTATCATGATATAAGGAAATAAAATAATAACATTATTATTGCCTCTAGGGCATATTTCCTTCAAGAAGTCACCTTGCAAACCAACAACACACACAATAGCCCAAACGGCGGGGTTATGTCCAAGAATAAGCATTTTCATCTTATGCTTCCAACTAGCAAAATTAGTACCATCAAAGTAAGGACCTCTACAGTGATAATTTCCCTCGCTAGACGCCATACTCTCCTAGGTTGTGAAACCAAGGCTATGACCACCAAAATCTATGGAAATCAAATCAAATGGAGACCAAAGCTCTGATACCAATTGTAGGATCGAAAGTATGTCTAGAGGGGGGGTGATTAGACTACTTGACCAAATAAAAATCGAGCCTTTTCCCAATTTTAGTTCTTGGCAGATTTTAGCTATTTTAGCACAAATCAAGCAATCTCCACACAATTCAAGCAAGCATGCAAAAGAGTATATGAGCAGCGGAAAGTAAAGCATGCAACTTGCAAGAATGTAAAGGGAAGGGTTTGGAGGATTCAAACGCAATTGGAGACACGGATGTTTTTGGCGTGGTTCCGATAGGTGGTGCTATCGTACATCCACGTTGATGGAGACTTCAACCCACGGAGGGTAACGGTTGCGCGAGTCCACGGAGGGCTCCACCCACGAAGGGTCCACGAAGAAGCAACCTTGTCTATTCCATCACGGCCATCGCCCATGAAGGACTTGCCTCACTAGCGGTAGATCTTCACGAAGTAGGCGATCTCCTTGCCCTTAAAAACTCCTTGGTTCAACTCCACAATCTTGTTGGAGGCTCCCAAGTGACACCTAGCCAATCTAGGAGACACCACTCTCCAAGAAGTAACAAATGGTGTGTTGATGATGAACTCCTTGCTCTTGTGCTTCAAATGATAGTCTCCCCAACACTCAACTCTCTCTCACAGGATTTGGATTTGGTGGAAAGAATATTTGAGTGGAAAGCAACTTGGGGAAGGCTAGAGATCAAGATTCATATGGTTGGAATAGAATATCTTGACCTCAACACAAGTGTAGGTGGTTCTCTCTCAGAACATGTGTATTGGAAGTGTAGATGTGTTCTGATGGCTCTCTCCATGAATGAAGAGTGGGTGGAGGGGTATATATAGCCTCCACACAAAATCTAATCGTTACACACAATCTGCCAAACTCGATGGGACCGAATGGTTAAACTCGGTCGGACCGATTCAGCAAACCTAGTGACCGTTAGGATTTTCGGTGGGACTGAGATGCAACTCGGTAGGACCGATATGGTTAGGGTTCGGGCATAACGTAATCTCGGTGTGACCGATTACACAAACTCGGTGGGACCGATTTTGGTAATAAGCTAACCAGAGAGTTGGTCAGGCAAACTCGGTGGGACCAGTTCGCTCTTTTCGGTGAGACCGAAATGTTACAAAAGGGAAACAAAGAGTTTACATTGCAATCTCGGTGGGACCGATCGCTCACTTCGGTTAGACCGAAACGTTACGAAGGGAAACAGAGAGATTACAATCCCATCTCGGTGAGACCGAGATCCCTATCGGTGAAACCGATTTGCCTAGGGTTTGTGGCAGTGGCTATGACATTTGAAACTCGGTGGCTCCGGATAGAAAGAATCGGTGGGGCCGAGTTTGACTTTTGGTTTAGGTCATATGAGGATGTGGGAAGGTAGTTGAGGGTTTTGGAGCATATCACTAAGCACATGAAGCAAGAGGCTCATTAAGCAACACCTCATCCCTCCTTGATAGTATTGGCTTTTCCTATAGACTCAATGTGATCTTGGATCACTAAAATATAAAATGTAGAGTCTTGAGCTTCAAGCTTGAGCCAAACTTTTTGTCCTTAGAATTTTGAGGGATCCACTTTCCTCATCCATGCCATGCCGTTCATTGAGCTTTTCCTGAAATATTAATCTTGGAATAATGTTAGCTCAATGAGCTATATGAGCTATATGTTGTTAGGAATTACCAAAACCACCCAGGGATAGTTGCACTTTCAGTTTTGCATGTGTAAATCTGGCTTACACCCATTGTATGTGAACGTTAGAATCTATCACACCCAATCATCATGTGGCGCTTCGAGACAACGAACTTTTGCAATGGCGCACAGTTAGGGGGAACACTTTCTTGAAATTATTCTGAGGGGTCATCTTATTTACTACCGTTGTTCTAAGCAAATAAGAAGCAAAAACATGATAAACATCACATGCAATCAAATAGTGACATGATATGGCCAATATCATATTGCTCCTTTGATCTCCATCTTCGGGGCGCCATGATCATCTTCATCACCGGCATGACACCATGATCTCCATCATCGTGTCTTCATGAAGTTGTCTCGTCATCTATTACTTCTACAACTATGGCTAACGGTTTAGCAATAAAGTAAAGTAATTACATGACGTTATATGTTGACACGCAGGTCATAAATAAATTAAGACAACTCCTATGGCTCCTGCCGGTTGTCATACTCATCGACATGCAAGTCGTGATTCCTATTACAAGAACATGATCAAACTCATACATCACATATATCATTCATCACATCTTTTGGCCATATCACATCACACGGCACATGCTGCAAAAACAAGTTAGACGTCCTCTAATTGTTGTTGCATGTTTTTACGTGGCTGCAATAGGGTTCTAGCAAGAACGTTTCTTACCTACGTCAAAACCACAACGTGATATGCCAATTTCTATTTACCCTTCATAAGGACCCTTTTCATCGAATCCGATCCGACTAAAGTGGGAGAGACAGACACCCGCTAGCCACCTTATGCAACTAGTGCATGTCAGTCGGAGGAACCTGTCTCACGTAAGCATACGTGTAAGGTCGGTCCGGGCCGCTTCATCCCACCATGCCGGCGAATCAAGATAAGACTAGTAACGGCAAGATAATTGACAATATCGACGCCCACAACTGCTTTGTGTTCTACTCGTGCATAGAAACTACGCATAGACCTAGTTCATGATGCCACTGTTGGGGAACGTTGCAGAAAATAAAAAATTTCTACGCTTCACCAAGATCAATCTATGGAGTCATCTAGCAACGAGAGAGAGGAGTGCATCTACATACCCTTGTAGATCGCGAGCGGAAGCGTTCAAGAGAACGGGGATGATGGAGTCGTACTCGCCGTGATCCAAATCACCGATGACCAAGTGCCGAATGGATAGCACCTCCGCGTTCAACACACGTACGGTCGGGAAGACGTCTCCTCCTTCTTGATCCAGCAAGGGGGAGGGAGAGGTTGACGGAGATCCAGCAGCACGACGGCGTGGTGGTGGAAGTAGCGGGATCCCGGCAGGGCTTCGCCAAGCGCAAGCGGGAGGAGAGGTGTTACGGAGGGAGAGGAAGGCGCCAAGAGCAAGGGTGTGGCTGCCCTCCCTCCCCCCTCTTTATATAGGGGCCTTGGGGAGGCGCCGGCCCTAGGAGATGCAATTTCCAAAGGGGGCGGCGGCCAAGGGGTGGCTTCCCCCCCAAGCCAAGTGGGGGGCGCCCCCAACCCTAGGCGCAGGGGAGGCCCAAGGGGGGGCGCACCAGCCAACCAGGGGCTGGTTCCCCTCCCACTTCAGCCCATGGGGCCCTCCGGGATAGGTGGACCCCCGGGACCCTTCCGGTGGTCCCGGTACAATACCGATTACCCCCGAAACTTTCCCGATGGCCGAAACTTGACTTCCTATATATAAATCTTTACCTCCGGACCATTCCGGAACTCCTCGTGACGTCCGGGATCTCATCCGGGACTCCGAACAACTTTCGGGTTACCGCATACTAATATCTCTACAACCCTAGCGTCACCGAACCTTAAGTGTGTAGACCCTACGGGTTCGGGAGACACGCAGACATGACCGAGACGACTCTCCGGTCAATAACCAACGGCGGGATCTGGATACCCATGTTGGCTCCCACATGCTCCTCGATGATCTCATCGGATGAACCACGATGTCGAGGATTCAATCAATCCCGTATACAATTCCCTTTGTCAAGCGGTACGTTACTTGCCCGAGATTCGATCATCGGTATCCCAATACCTCGTTCAATCTCGTTACTGGCACTTTACTCATACCGTAATGCATGATCCCGTGACCAAACACTTGGTCACATTGAGCTCATTATGATGATGCATTACCGAGTGGGCCCAGAGATACCTCTCTGTCATACGGAGTGACAAATCCCAGTCTCGATCCGTGTCAACCCAACAGATACTTTCGGGGATACCTGTAGTATACCTTTATAGTCACCCAGTTACGTTGTGACGTTTGGCACACCCAAAGCACTCCTACGGTATCCGGGAGTTACACGATCTCATGGTCTAAGGAAATGATACTTAACATTGGAAAAGCTTTAGCAAACGAACTACACGATCTTGTGCTGGGCTTAGGATTGGGTCTTGTCCATCACATCATTCTCCTAATGATGTGATCCCGTTATCAATGACATCTAATGTCCATAGTCAGGAAACCATGACTATCTGTTGATCAACGAGCTAGTCAACTAGAGGCTTACTAGGGACATGTTGTGGTCTATGTATTCACACATGTATTACGATTTCCGGATAACACAATTATAGCATGAATAATAGACAATTATCATGAACAAGGAAATATGATAATAATCATTTATTATTGCCTCTAGGGCATATTTCCAACAGGCTCGTGGGTGGGGGGCGGCACGGCAGCGGGTGGTTGTGTGCGCCTCGGCCAGGCCGGGCCCTTTCATCTTGTCGCCGACGCACGGCGCGGGAGATTCCCCTAGTGGCCATCCTTGGACGCGGCGGCAGGATCTGCTCCCTCCTCTCCGGTGACGGGCTTCTGCCGTGGCCGTGCTCGGGGCCGGGCCTATGGCAGGGTGGGGCAAAACAGTGGTTTCAGGGGGGGAGACAGTTGGAGGGACGGGAGCTCCGCTGCCGAGCTGCCCGTCGCCGGCACTGTGTTGTCGCCGGTCGTGGCCACGGGCCACCCCTCCCCCTTCCCCCTTCCCCATTTCTGTTTGTTATCGGTTCCGGCGTTGTTCGGCGGGTTTGCTGGCGGTCTCGGAGGTGATTGTGGTGCAGATTGCTCAAAGCCTCGACCTTTGGTGGTTCTCGGGGCGGTCTGGATGCAGGGTGGCGGCTCTGGCGGTGAGAGGCGTGTTGGTCGTGGGCTGACCGCGCGGCTCGGGTGCGGGCGGGCAGCCATGGTTGCTTGGGCGGCATGGATGCGGGTGGTTGGCGGAGTGAGGTTGCGACGGAGGGGTAGGAGCACCGGGGTTCATCACTCGCCCAGTCCCGGTACTGACCGATGGAGGCGGCGTCCGTGGATGTCGTTCTCCTTCTTGCAGGCTCCGTCGTGGTGCTCCCATTGCCTTCGTGTCACTCCGGGTGAAAACCTGATCTTCGGGATCAGACGGTGACGGCTTCCTACAGTCGTTTCCCTCTTGAGAGCATCGTCTTGGAGTCCTCGCTCCAGCTTTGTCCGTCTCATTACCCCTCGGTGGATTGCTCATCTTCATGGTGGTCTTCGGCTTATCATTAGGGTGCTTAGTCGTCGTTGGGGTGGTGTTTTTGGTGCTCGGCACCTTTGTATCTCGTCTTGGGTGTGTGCGTTGAGTGTTGTTTGTATCTTGTTGCTCGATGTTGTGCTGGTGGCGTGCGGTTGTATCTTCTTGCTCGTCCACCGTTTGGGAAACGCTTGAAATCCACCGGCGGATCTATTCGTTTCGTCCACCGTTTCCCCTGCGCGATGCATGTCCTAGTGGAGCCCACCACACCGCTATCCTTATCCCCAGGGCATCCACACGTTTCTTCCCTGAGTAGTCTTTTCCAACATGAGCCATGCTACATCATCCTTTATGTTCTCGCAAAAAAAAATACATCATCCTTTATGTAAAAAAATAAAAAAAATCTGCAACATCACTCATGTTGCAGAAGGACAACATCATCTTTGTTTTTTTTTTTGACAGAAAGACTGTAAGGGAACCCCCTACAGTATAAATGGTGCAACAAACCCAAATTGCAAGTACCATGCCTTGAACCTGGGTGGGTGGGAAGGCATCAGCCCATTCCCACCACTAGGCTATGCCTTAGTCTGCAACATAACTCCTGCTTGCTCGTATGACATTTATTTCCTGCAACAACACCAATGTTGCAGAAGTTTCTCCCGTAACGTAAGCTATATTGCAAAAGAAAAGTGAAGACAATTTTGTTTTTCCAGCAAACCTCTGTTGTAAAAAAAACATCTGTAACAAGACCTCGGTTGCAAAAAAGTTGTACACCACACTGTGTTTCAGAAAGGTAAATAGCGGTTCGGTCGTTTTGCAACAAGCAACCAGGCCGTGTTCTGCAACACCGTTCTTTTGTTGCAAAAAAAAAGGGGTGGCGCTCGTGGGTGAATAGATCGGATGGCTATCCCCGCGTCCATCCAACATAAACCGGTCAGATGTTTGAAAAACTAATCGAATGCCGACCATGGCTTTTACGTAGGCAGCGTGGGTCGTCCCTCGTCCGTGTGACTCTAGCGCGCGGCTCCAGAGAAGCCTGGTTCGCATCGATCGATTGCGTGATCCTCCCACCACGCGTTGTGCTTTGACGCGGATGCATCGCAGTTTTCCCATCAATACACGTAACCTTTGATCTGACAAGGTATACAACATGGCCACCCCCAATGGACCCGCGTCCCCGTTTTTGGTTGATGACGACACATGCGTGCCTTGTGTTGGCATAGCATGCAGAAGCGAGGAAGACCCCATGCTTTTTAGTTTGCATAATATAAGATTTGATCAAAGTGAAATTTTATAAAGTTTGATTAGCTTTGTAGGAAAAGATATCAATATTCACACTATGAAAGTAATATTATTAGATGCACCTATAACAATAATATTGTAGATGTTAATATTTCTTTCTATAAAGTTAATCAAATTTTATAAAATTTTATTTTGACCAAATCTTATATGCAGACTAAAAAGAAGCACACCGGTGTGTAAAGTGGAGTCCTGCTGCCACAGATCGTAGTACATCAACTTTTTTTGATTCAATTGCCAAGTAAATAAATAAATCAACTGGAAACAGGAATTGAAGGGCCCTTCAAATCCTATCTTTCTTTTTTTTAGGGATAAATAATACTCCCTCCGTTCCTCTTTCTAGGCATTTCAACAAGTGACTATATACGGAGCAAAATGAGTGAATCTACACTCTAAAATATGTCTACATACATCCATATGTAGTAGTCATTTGAAATGTCTAGAAAGACAAATATTTAGGAACGGAGGGAGTATTCAACAAGGATGTCATACTTTGGTATTATTGTTATAGGTGCATCTAATAATATTACTTTCGTAGTACATCAACTTTTTTTGATTCAATTGCCAAGTAAATAAATGAATCAACTGGAAACAGGAATTGAACGGCCCTTCAAATCCTATCTTTCTTTTTTTTAGGGATAAATAATATTCAACAAGGATGTCATGCTTTGGTATTTGTAATGTTATAATAAAAACTTGGACACAAATTAACGCTAATTATATGGTGGATCTGAATTGATAGCTGAAGGATGTAGATAGCTATCAGGGGGCAGGAAATAAAGCAAGTTCATTAATTTTCCGCCACAGATCTATGCTTCTTCACCAACATAAACCAGTCATCATTTAACTTACATAACATCGACCAAACACAGATACAAAACCCAAGTACGAAGTCGCCATCTCATCCCCAACTAAAATAGACCAGCCAGGTTAACTCAGCAGAGTCCCGTCGCTCCCACCGGATAAAGATCCATCTGCCTTCTCTATAGCTAATCCTCATCAAACTTGATCTTCTTAGCTGAAGGCTGAACGCTTCCGATCTGTATAACCAAGAAAAACATTAGCAACCAGGCAAATATTTTGTCATCACCTCACACAGCATACTATCAGAAAAAGAAACGTTGTCATTTAGCTAAAACGAGACAGGCAGAAAGCAAAAGCGAATATACTGATCAATCATGAACTGTTTATCCTTTACAACCAATCTCCACAGAGTACCGGCCGCATATGGCATGAAACAAAAAACAGACAATTGAAGCACAGCACAAAATATGATTAAGCAAAGCCTGGGATGAACATTGGTGCTATTGCATAAATTATTTGAATCCAGTGAGCGAATGTAGATAAGAATAAATAAGCACTACTATAATTATCAACAACCTACAAAGTAACACGTGACAAAATTGGCTCTAGAACACTACAATTGTGTGCCTTTGCTCCAGGTAAATAAAAAGGTTGAATTTTGCACGCAAATTGCTGAACTAATTCATATCTGGTTCAGTAAGATCAATTTATTAAATCAATGAACAGCATCAAGTGTTACTTACAAGGGCCGGACACTCGTAATCGATACCAGCAGCCTTGATTCTTTTGCGACGCTTCTCATCCCGCTTTACAATTTCTTCGAGCATCTTCTTGTGCTCTTCCACTGTTTTATCCTGGTAACACAACAGCTTATTAATCTACAGCGTAAAATTTCGTGTTCCGGTTGTAGTTAGCAACAGATTACCTTGCTAAGCCGCTTCCGTTCAATTGCTACCCGGTCAACTGGTATAAATCCCTTCCGCACACCTTTCCATCTAGAAGCGGTACAAGATGTGGAATCAAAACACGAGAAACAGTGACTATGTACAGCTATATGGTACAAAGTACAGGAAAACAAAACAGCAGTGATGTCAGAATTATGACAACCTCCGTGTCAATAAGTACACAAAAAGAACAAGGATTCAAGAACAAATAAAGGCACACAAATGAAATATAAGACAAGAACCTTGCAAGTTCTTACAAGAGATTACCACCAAGCTTCAGTGGTGCACTTATCAATGCAGTGGCATATATACCGATTCATATAACTCTCACAAACCCTTGACTCACAAACTATGTTTTTAAGGCGACGCCTTACCGCCTTAGGGAGAGGGGGCGCTTTGGCGCCTAGGCGGGCGCTTTGGACGCCTAGGCGCCCAAAGCGGTCGATTTTCCAAAGCGGAGGGGGAGCTCTTCGACGCCTAGGCGTCGCCTTAGGGACGCTTTAAAAACATAGCTCACAAATCCTCAATTATTGCATGTTTTTATCATCATAGTGAAGTGAATTCTTGGTTTATAATTTTGTTTTTGACATTCACATATCACTCGTTATACATATTTTCATATATATATTTCTAACATGGCTTACAGTTTGTGTAATGCAATCAGCACATATCACTCATTATAGCTTGCATCATTATTTTCTTTCTATGAACAGGCATAAAACAAGCTGTGCAATGCAGTGGACACAAATAGCCTGGTAATATTAACTGAGTGTTTGTAGCCTATAGGGAAAGTATATCACTGTAAACAGTATTCCATGACAGAAACACAGATTAGACAGCATTTTCCCAGGAATATATAATATTGACCTCAATTAGTGCTAATTGATGTGTTGTCCTAAATAGAAGATGAAGGCTATGCTTCCGTTATCAAAAAGTGAAAACAAACAGAATAACCAGCATAGTTGGAGTGATTACAATTTGGCATGAACTTTCTCCGGTGGGACAGGCGCAATTTGCAGAGTGTGCTCAAACAACAGGTAGTTATTCATCTCATCAGCTACAATCTTCGCCACCTGAATACCAAGAACATGCCTGGAATTTGTAAGCAGACAACAAACATACAGTGTGCCCTGATATATCCAAAAATGCATGTGCTTACCTCAGGGTTTTCAAACTCAATGAATCCATAATGCTTAGACTTCCCTGTCTAAACACATCACCAAACAACAAGTTAGATGCTTGCAGAAACACACACACAAATAACAAATACCTTGTAATCCAGTATAGGATACCTTGCGGTTCCGGGCAACCCTGACCCTCTTAACAGCCCCAAACTGCTGAAAGAAACCTGCAAAAAACAACCAAACCAACAGAGACGAATATTAAGACCAGAGCCCTCGCGTCCGTGTACTCCTCTAAGCTCTACCGAGGGAGACAGACAGACCTTGCATCTGGTCCTCGTAGAAACCATGGGGGATGTGGCCGATATAGAGGACGCTGGCTGTGCTCTCGGGCTCCTCAGGCTGCTTCTTCTCCCGGACCCTCTGTTCTTTCCCCTCCAGCGGCTGCACCAACCAATCACAACACAACATCAGGGACAAGAACAAAATGGATGTGTGGGTGTCTTTCTGTTGGGTTCGATTTGGTGTAAAGGCAAGCACACACGCACCAGGAAATCCTTGCCCTCGCCGGTCTTGGGACCAGCCGAGCGGCGTGAGAGCACACGCCTCTGGTTCCTCTTCTTGTCCCTCAACCCCATCTCGCTCAATCAAACCTCTATGCAGCTTCCTGTAATTGAAGAAGTCGAGTTATCAAATGTACAATAAAATAGCTGTAGGTAAGTATGAATTACTCAGTGTCAAAAACGCTCTTATATTATGGGACAGAGGGAGTATAAGATTACATGCCTACAGAAGGGTGTTCAATCTAGACGAATACGGAGTAACCATTACTGTGGTCCGTTTTTCACACATTCGTTTTAGCTACAGTATCCTGACAAAAGTTCTTCTCGGAGAGACAACTATGGCACATACCAACCAGATTAATTTACAACAGTATCATCGGTACATCAGTAAATGATGAATCTGGACAACATAGAAGCGCCGATAGTCAATCATTGCTGTCAGCCCATTCATATAGCTGGGTGTTTAATCTAGACGAGCAACCATTAATGTGATTTCCAACTCGAATGTTTAGCTACACTATTCTGACACAAAATTCTGCTGAACGAGACGACTGGCACATAGCCACATACCAACCAGACTAATTTACAACCATATATCATAAGTATTTAAGTAAATTGCGAATCTGGACCAACATACAAGTACCTTGTACAATCAAAAGAAAGGCATAGAATCAATCAATCAATCAAGCGAGCATGCTTATTGAGCAACGGGAACAAGAAAAGGAACGCTTTCTTAAGTAAACATTTGGCGATATATTCCATCATCGAGTACCAAGGAGTTGGATAGCACATCCCCTACGGCTTGGGTTGCATCCAGAAGAAGATTGTCGACCGTTTTCTGGGTTGTATCAATGGAGAAGGCACGCGGAAGAAGGGGCGGAGGGAGCTTACGGAGGAGGAGGCGAGGTTGGCGCGGCGGCAGAGAAGACGGCGGAGTTGCAGGGGAGAGGAAAAGAGGCGGAGCGTGGCCGACAACTAGAGGGAGGCGGCGGCGGTGGAAACCTAGAGGGTCCGGGCCAAGGGGGGCGTGCGGCTCGACTTAGGTCTTCAACTAATGGGCTGACGGCCACCAAGGGTCCGTTTCGTTCTTCTCGGCCCAGCCGGCCCATCTCCTCCTATCAAAAGCCATACACCTTCTCAAAAAAGAAAACAAAGCCATACACACACATGGCTGTAATTTGTCTACAAAAAATACACATGGCTGTAATTAATTGCTTACCAGGATGTTTTCAGAAAAGAAAAAAAAATCTTGGCAGGCTAAGGCTATTTTGATTCAAACGAATTATTTAGGGTTTTTTTTTTTGAGGATTTCAATCCTGATGAATGTTTTCAATGATGGTTGTTCTGTTCGCAAGATTGGAATCCTTAGTATTTTTTTCACAGGATTGCAAACCTCTTGGTAGAATTAATGTTACTCTATTTTGGAGTAATTTTCCTGTTTTTTCTTCTAATATCAAACACTCTTACATTCAAATTTACGTGGTTTTGTAATCCAATAGGATACAACAGGGCATGGCATTATTCCTGCGTTTTTTGTATGCCTGCATTTTAAGAATACTGCAAATCAGTCAAAGAGGGCCTAACATTGTAGCACATGTCTGGATTAGTTGGGTCACCATCCATCGATCTATAGTTCACACTACTGTGGAGTATTGGACAAGAAGTCTTCAATACGCAGTACTGTGGAGTATCGGTCAAGAAGTCCTCAGTACGGCGGAATCTGTCCTAGTACATGACTCTACAGTCTATAATGCACAGCTCCATCCAGTGCAATGATCAATACATGCATCGTGTTCCCTTCTGGGATTTCATCTAGCAACGGCAAGCTTGCCTACACAACAAAGTACTCTTGGGAACATAAACAAATGCATTAGTGAACGAAGGCAAAAACGCAAAAGGTTGTTCATTTCAGAGGCTCCTTTTTAGTAACTATATATATATAGACTCTCAAGAGAAGACCCGGCTAGCAGCAAGAGAACCAAAACCATATGTGCTCCATTACAATACCGACGATAACAGACGCAAAATATCCTATTACACCGATCGACGAAAAGCAAAGGGCGAAACAGGTTGCGCCATCGGATCATATTCTTCTCATCCGATAGCAGGAACAGGCTGCACGCAGGCAAAATAGTCAGCACACCTTCGGTAACTATGTACAGAAACACACTATGAAGACAAGGTTGTATATATCTTTCTTTTTCACATCTCCATGTAAAGGTTGAAACCAGCATCGGGGTCCCAGTCGCTGCATCTTCTGTGCTTGTTCAGCACCAGATGGCGGGATTCATCGGAGTCCTCGCCGATGCGAACATGAAGAGCGACCGCATCGGTTATCGAAGCGACTTCCTCGTCCAGCATTTCCTGCTCTTCTCTCTTCTTCTGCTTCTTCTTTTCCAGCTCTGAAATGATGGCAGCAGAGTTTGCGAGCAATTTCTCCAGCCGAGTCCACTTCTTGCCAGCCTGCTTTGGGCGGTCCGGTTCATCTTTCTTCTTCAAAGCGACTTCCTCGTCCGGCCTTTCCTGTTCCACTTTCTTATTATTCTGCTTCTTCTTTCCCAGCTGTGAGATGATGGCAGCGGAGTTTGCGAGCGCTTTCTCCAGCCGACGCCGCTTCTTCTCGGCCTGCTTCTGGCGGTCCAGCTCCTGTTTCTTCCTTCCCTTCTTCAAGACCTTCCCTGCCTGATTAATAGGCACCAGGAAATCCTTCCCCTCACCGGTCTCGGTCTTGTCCCTCAACCCCATGCCGCTCAATCAAACCTCAATGTAGCTCCCTGTCGTTGAAGATGACAGACAGGTTATCAAATGAACACAATGTAGCAACTGTAGGTGAGCATGAATCATAAGATTGTGTTCTTGAAGCTGGGTGTTCAGTCCAGACGAATAGCCATTAACGTGGCTTTCGCCGATTTGTTCAGCTACACTATTCAGACAAAAAAACTTGTAGGAGAGACAACTATGGCATCTAGCAGACCAATTTACAGCAATATCATTAGGTGTTTAAGTAAATGATGAATCTGGACAAGATAGAAGTGCCATCAACAGAAACGTGAGCATGCTTATCGAGCAACGGGAAAAAGAAAAATATCGATTTCTTCACTAGCAATTTGGCAATGTATCCTCGAATACCAAGGAGTTGGGTAGCTCATCTCCGGCGGGTTGCATCGGGAAGAAGACACGGGGAAGGAGGTGACTTACGGAGGAGGAGGCGAGGGCGGGGCGGCAGAGTTCCGGCGAAGTCGGCGCGGCGGAGCTCCGGCGGGGCGGCGGCGAGGACGGCGGAGTTGCAGGGCAGAGGAAGGAGGCGGCGGTGGTGGAAACCTAGAGGGTCCGGGCCTCGGTAGGTCTTGGACTAATGGGCTGACGGCTGAGTCCGTTTCGTTCTTTTCGGCACATCCAGCCCATCTCCTCCTTGTTCAGCCCGCAACGCTCCAGTACAACAAAGCCTTTCCCTTGTCTCAAAAAAAAAGGCTTGCCCTAAAAAAACTACAACAAAGCCATACACATTGTGTTCTAAAAAAAACATACACATGATTGTACTTGCTTGGCAGGCTGTTCTCAAAAAAGCAAAAAGTTGCTTGGCAGGCTTAGGCTAAGGCTCCTTGATTCAAACGAATTACATAGGATTTTTAGGGGATTTGAGTCTTTTCGGTGTTTTTCTATGCTGGTTGTTCCATTTGTAGGATTGGAATCCTTCATAATTTCCTCATAGGATCCATTTGTGTTCTATTTTGGAGAAACATTTTCATCCCCGCAAACCTCTTGGTCGAATTCATGCTACTCTTTTTTGGAGGGAATTCTTGGGGATTTTTGTTTGTGTTTTTCTTCTAATACCAAACACTCTAACAACCAAGTTAATGTAGTTTCGTAATCCTATGGTATACAAGAGGACATGACACTATAATTCTGCGTTTTTCCTATTCCTGCATTTTGAGATTCCTTTGAATCAAAGAGGGCCTGACCTCGTTCATGTACGGATATGTTGGCCGACCACTGATCTAATTTCTTTTGGGCTTTTTTGTTCTTTTTTTCCCTCGCGTACGCATTCTTTGGTCTTATATGACTTTGCAAGATGCCAACGAGTTTGTGTGTGTGTGTGTGTTGGTTGTGTGCGTTTTAACTATGTAGAGACCGAGTGTTTGGGTGTGTCCTCAATTGCTCGTAGTGTTTGTATCTTTACTTTCTTTTGAGAGGAGTGTTTTTATCTCTTCAATGCTTCATTTTGAGTCAATTAAGTTCACCTTTATTCGAAGCTCCATTTTAAGTCAATAAAGTTTACCTTTATCTGAAAAATGTACGGATCAATTGGGTCACATCAATCCATATATAATGCGCAGTGATTGGCCCATAAGTCTTCCCGGAATCTGTTCTGGTTCTTCCCTGTACATAACTCTGCAGTTTATAATACACAGCTCCATCCAGTGCAATGATCAATACATGCATGTTCCATTCTGGGATTTCATTTGGCACAACAAAATACTCTTGGGAACAATCCACTTATGGACGGAGGCAAAAACCCAAAAAGTTTTTCATTCCACAGGCACTATATATAGACTTTCGAGAGAAAACCCAGCTAGCAGCAAGAGAATCGAAATCATATTTGTTCCATTACAATACCAACAATAGCAGACGCAAAATATCCTATTACACCGACTGACGAAAACAAAAGGGCGGAACAAGTTGCGCCATCAGATTCTTCTGATAGCTGGAACAGCTGCACGCAGGCAAAATAGTCAGCACACCTTCGGTGACTATTATGTACAAAACCACTATGACAACGAGGTTGGTTGTATATATCTTCCTTTTTCATATCTCCCTGTAAAGGTTGAGCCTGTTGGTGCCGCCGAGCATCCTATTAACGACGGTCGCGGCGGCGACTCCCTGGCCTGGAGAGGATGAGTCTTCTCGGATCTGCAGCGATGAGACGGCCTGGGCAGCCATGTAGCCTGGGCAGGCGACTGTTGACTGGTGGAACGTTCCTTGGTAGTAGGACGCTTTCAGGTCCCTCACTTCTCCCCAGGTTGGCAGGGGATGAGCGTTCCCCCAGTCGATCCACCTCCCGCTGGAAGCATAAGCTTGATTGCCGCACATGAGTCCACCAGGGGAGTAGATATCAGCTGCGCCTTGCGTGTCCAGAGTGAAATCCAAACCAGCCGAGGGGTCCCAGTCGTTGCATCTTCTGTGCTTGTTCAGCACCAGATGGCGGGATTCATCGGAGTCCTCACCTATGAGAACATGAAGAGCAACTGCTTCGGCTATCGAAGCGCCTTCCTCGTCCAGCCTTTCCTGTTCCTCTTTCTTCTTCTGCTTCTTCTTCTCTAGCTCTGAAATGATGGCAGCAGAGTTTGCAAGCGCTTTCTCTAGCCTACGCCTCTTCTTCTCAGCCTGCTTCTGGCGGTCCAGCTCATCTTTCGCCTGTTTCTTCTTTCCCTTCTTCAAGACTTTCCCTGCCTGATTGCCCGCAGCCTTCTCCATGACCACTGTGACTGCTTGCTATTGACTACTACTATCTCAGCTAAACTCCGCTACCAGTTATAATTACGGAAAACCAAAATCTGCAAAGTTCATAGTTATTGGACTCCTGTCTAGATGCTTTCTTCCTACGGGCCGGCCGATTTACTCCCGGACCAACTAGTGCAGAAGCGGTTGGCGCAGAATGCTACACCCACTCGGGTCTGAAGGAGTATCTTATCTTGCGGAAGATGCAATCCCAGTAGGAGACAACAGGGGAGAGCAGGAGCGAGAAGTAGAAAGCGCTCGCTATGTCATCAGCTGTTAAGTTTGATCCAATCTTGTCTCTGCCCAGCTGCTGACCCATCTTAGTAGCCCCCAAACTGAAGTGAAACCGCAGCCAACCAGCTCATAAGGGATCTACTACTGCAACAACAGAAGAAGAAGCTTCAGGTAAGAAAGCCTAGTCAACTTTTGAAAAATGAACAGATATGGATGGTGAAGAAGAAGAATAGACCCTTTCGTGATTCAGGCAACGCGACAATAATGTTATGATACAGAATAAACCAAACAATAACACATCGTGTACGAAAAATGATCTCGTGACATATTTTCAGTATTCAAATTATAATGGCAATCAGTGAGCAAGGCAGAAAAATTCTGCCATCACGGCAAAAAATATCCCCATGAACCAATGCCCAATTGGCACGCCGAGTTGTAAGGATTTGAATTCTCTAGTTTGTTCTGCTCTTCGAAAGCAAAGGGACAGATACAAGATCTCATTTCTTAGGTGGAGCCTGGCAGAACCGGATGAGAGATGAATACAGATGACAGAGGCTTGGAGTGTCGGTATGGGCTTTGGTATCTTTTTGTATAAGAGAAAATGGTCCGATCTTTGTGACCATGGCAAGTAAACTGGCCGATCCATGGACCGATCTGAATAACCTGCACAGTTTAACTCAACTTGCCATGAATTCAGGTGTATCTAAACAGCAGTAGCAAAATTCCCTAAAAAGGTACCAAACGTTGTGCTACTAGTACTTTACATAATGGCCCAGGATCTAACATATCCACCCAATAAATTAGCGAAATATTAACTTGGACTAGAAGATGGGAGGACGAGTATCACAGAATTCACCGCATGGAGTTTAAAATGCCTGGTAGAAGCAGATGAGAGATAAATACAGAGGCTTGGAGTTTAAATTGTGCAGTCTTACTTGCCATGAATTTGGGCGTATCCGAACAGCAGAAGCAAAATTCCCTAAACAGGGGTACCCAACCGATGTACTGCTCCACATCATGGCGCAGGATCCAACATATCCACCCAGTGAATAATAGGCGAAATAATAACCACACTAGAACAAGAGAGCAGGAGCATCGCAGAATTCAGCGCATGCTGCTGCTGTGCGCTGCGAGCCCGCGGTTGACGAGACGAGATCTCGACTAATAACAAAACCTAGCCGGGTTGCCGGAGCGGTAGAGGAGCAGATCCCCTCGGCTCTCGTACGATCGGAAACAAACCCCGAATTCCTCCTAGGGTTATTACGACCGGTTGCACCCCCGATTCCACCGAATCGGGCCTTGATTCGCCGATTTGACGGAAGCTACGCGCGCGATTCCGGCGACCAACCGGCAATTTCCCCTCCCCACGGCCGTAACCGAACATCGGTCGAATTGGGCGAATTCGCGCGGGGAAGAGGAACATCCAGATCCGGGTTAGAGCCGAGGGAGGGGAGGGGGGAGCGGCGGTTACCTGGCAGGAAGGCGGGGGTGGTGATGGGGTACCGCTGGGTCTGGGAAGGGATCTGGCGCTGGGCGGGGGGACGAAGGATGGGAGCAGAGGAGAAGGGTCCTCTTTTTCGCTCTGGCGGAGTCGTCGCGGGTGGGGATGTGGATGGCTGGCCGCGCTGCTGGATCGGGGAATTCGAGGCGGATTCGATCTGCGGGGGAGCGAGTCAAGTGGAACTCAACACAACAGACGGACAAAGAGAGAGAGAGGGGTTGGGGAATTTCTCCTCCTCTTTCCTGCCTCCTTCCTTCCTTCCCTTTTCCTAGACAGGGCGGCACAGTGAAAGCGTGACGACGCGCATGCCACGCGTGCTCGCGCCGCCTCCGCTTATATAAGCCGAGCCCAGCGCGCCGGTGGCATGCACAGAGTCTCCATCGCCGACGCGCCCTATCTCCCCTTCCTCCCTCTTTCCTCGCTGTCCCAGTTCGTAGAAATGGCCGAACGATTCCTAGGCGGCGGCGAACGGCTTCGGCCGCCGCCACCTTCACGAAAACGAAGCTCAGCTCCTCTACGAGGCCGAGTACCCGGTCCCGCCGGACATGCGGGTGCCCGGGGCATGGAGAATCAGCGCCGGCGGGGTCCCGGTGCCACCACCGCCACCGGGACGGCACGTCATGCGGAGATCGCGCGTATTCACGCCTCTCTGCCGCGGGCGGCGAGGAGGGGCCGCGCTACGTCCCCGACAGCCCGCTCTGGGAGCCCTACTTCCGCCGTCGTCACGCCGAGCAGCTCGAGGCCACCAACGGCATCGTGCCCTCCGGCAGGCTCAACTCCGAGGGGCGGCGCCGATGGTGGGGTGTGCCCGGCCGCACGCTGGAGGTCGTCCTCGAGTACACCGAGGGTGGCAACACGCCGAGGCTGGAGTACCCCTCCCCGCCGTCCTTCTCTCGCCGCCGTGGGAGCTCGTGGATGCCGAGGCGCATGGACCCCGGGGCGTCCTCCTCCTCGTCCGGTCGGTCGACCGGCTCTCCCTGCCTCCGCCCCGTCAAGCCGGAGCCCCAGGACACGCCTATCAGCCGGCGCACCCGCAGCTCCGGTATCCGCATCGCCGACTCCATCCCCGCTTTCGGGCGCCTCGTCCTCGTCGCGCCCAAGCCGGAGCCCAGTCTCCCCCTGGAGTACGAGGAGATAGCCCGGCGTGGCTTCTCCAACGCGGACGCCCTGCGGTGGGCGCGCGACAACTACCTCCGGACAGAGATAACCCGGCAGACCCGGGCCCTGGAGGAGATCGCCGCCCGCAAGCGTGGGCGCGAGGACGAGCACGGCGTCGTGATCCTCGACAGCGATGACGACAAGGACGCTGCCGGATCGTCCAACCCGCCGCGCCAACCGGGGGAGGGTTGCAGCAGGGACGGCGGCCACGACGGAGGTGGCGACGACGACGACGACGCGACGACTACACATGGTTCTACAGGCTCCTCGACATGTAGAACTGCAAGGGCGGCGGGCGGCGAGGAGCGGCGAGGCGAGCGAGACGGCGGGCGGGCCTAGTAGTTTTTTTTTAAAATACTTTAAATATGTATGAGGAGGCGTGTTTGTGCCGTGTTTGATTGAATTTGGTTTGAAGTCGCCGAAATATGCATGAACTCGCCGTGTTTGCGCCGTTCAAAAAATCCCATGGACGCCGCGACTGGATGGCATCACGCCCCCAACGTGCGTTTTACACCGGTGCGCTCCAGGGACGATTTTTAGCGCCTCATGGAAAGCCAACGGCTGAAGATGCTCTAATGCAGTTAGAAAAGAAAGGACGGTGCATGCTTTTCTCCAACTGCATTATTGGCGGCGGCGATAATGATGGTGGTCTGTTCGTCCATAGGATGAGGAAAAGGAGGAAGGAGTGCCATCCTCTGCCTCATCTTATCCTCAAAGCTACTTGCTATGCTACTAGTAGTAGTAGGCCTGAATAACATCACTCGTGGCGCAATAATGCTGCTAGCTAGCTCACTCTCACGACGGATGGCCGCCTTCTGATCTGCCGTACGGTCCCATTTCAGGGATGGGTTCTCCTTCTTCGTTGGTATTTATTTATTATACTTTTGGGGTGGAGAGGCCGGGATGCATAGCGTCTTACTCCCTCCCTCCGGTCGTTTTTAGTCTGGAATTAAAGTATCTCTATTTTAATCAAACTTATAGAAAAAAGGTATCGACGTTCATGATGCCTAATCAATATTTTTAGATTCGTTATGAAATGCAGTTTGATGGTATATATATTTGATATTGTAGATTTTGATATTTTCTTTTAATATAGATTTAGTCAAACTTGACAGAAATCTAATACGCGAAGTAAAAAAGAGCGAAGGGATACCACCTTTAGTGTGAGACGGGAGGGAGACATCTTATTCAGGGGAGTAACTAATTGGGAGCGCCTATTCCGCGCCTTGAGCGCCGCGGAAGGCAACTGGCGCTCACCGTAGCGCTTGCTGGGCTGGCCCACATACGTGGCACGCGGCGAATTGTATTATACCGCGAAAAACCGGCAAAATGGTGGCTCTGACGAGGAATCAAACTCACTCCATAACACTCGTTTAAAAAAACTAGAGCTATTGGATTCTAGTGGCTCGTTGCAGCGCGAATAATTTAAGAACAAACGTAGCCGCGCTATTGATTGCACAGCACCGCTTACTGTGTCGCTGTGATTTTTGAATAATTTGATAACATTTTGCAAAAAACAAAACGTGATTTTTTTAATATTGTGAACAAATTTGAAAGTTCACTGTTTCAAAAAAATCATGAACATGAAAATAATGTTTGCATATTCAACAAAAGTTCACAAACTAGAAAGAGTTCACGTATTCAAATAAGTTCATGACATTGAGAAAAGCTCACTAATTTTAGAACAAAATCATAAAATCGAAAAATGACTAACAGTTAGAAAAAATCATAGGATCTTAAAAAAAGTTCATCGATTTGGTTTTTTATAATGAAATGATAAAATTTCAATAATTTTGAAAAAAGTTCATGAATTTGAGAAAAAAGTTCACGAGTTTGGAGAAAGTAAACAAAAATTGAAAAAAAAATCATCGATTTGAAAAAAGTTAACAAATTTGACAAAAAAGTTTGCGAGATTGAAGAAAGTTCATGAATTCGATAAAAAGTTCACAAATTTGAAAGTAGTTCATGAAATTGATAAAAGTTCTACAATATGGAAAAAAAACTTCATGGATTTGAAAACAATTCATGAAATTGACAAAAAAAAGTTCACGAGTATGGAAAAAGTAAACAGAAATTGAAAAAAAATCATCGATTTGAAGAAAAGTTAACGAATTTGACAAAAAAGTTTGCGAGATTGAAGAAAGTTCATGAATTCAACAAAAAGTTCACAAATTTGAAAGTAGTTCATGAAATTGAAAAAAGTTCTAAAATATGAAAAAAAAAGGTTCATGGATTTGAAAAAAGTTCCTGAATTAAAAAAAGTTCATGGATATGAAAAAATGTTTATAAATCTGAAAAAGTTCGTGATTTTAAAAGAATTGTGAATTCAAGCAAATGGAAAAACAAATGACAAAAGTAAAATAGAAAGGAATAAAACCGAAGAAAACCAGACAAAGAAGACGCATAACAACAACATGAAGAAAAAGTAACTAGGCACATCAAGTTTGCTTTCCTAGCAGGTTAGATCGGGTGGAAGTACACCAAGTGGTGGAGAGTTTAAATCCCATTTCACATGCTTATTTTTGAAGGTTAAAATAAAGAAGAAGAAATATCTAATGGGCTGAGCCCAGGACCGAGGGAGGGGGGGGTGCTGATTTGTGAAATACACTATAATCGGTGTTGAGGGCGTCAAATAGGAGTCGTGCAACTAATTAACTGGTACATCTTGAAGGGATCCCCCCAAATGTCACTCTTTTGGCTGGAGATCGCGCCAAGAGGTGCACCCTACCATCACCACGTGTTGCATGCTAGCGATCCCATTTCTACATTCTTTTGGGTTTTACATGATTTTTTCGGTTTCTTTGTGCTTTAGTTTTGCCTAGTTTCTGTAGGTTTTGGAGGGATAAAATCGACGCTAGAAATCCAAGGGTAAAAACGATTCGTGGTTTCGATGCATGTCTAAAGAGGTAAACCATTTTGAAGAATAAACAAAATGAAAACTTCCTGGTTGCGACAAGTGGACACTACATGTGTGCCACTTGTCAGCATGACAGAAGGTGGAGTGATCTTTGGAAGGGGTATCCCTTAATTAGTGATTTCGCTTATTCTCTAGGCTTCAAGTATCTAATGGGTTCCTGGTGCTCGCTAAGTTCATGGGTTGTGACCCAATATTGCTAGCTGCCTCTCCCACAGCTCGCTCACGAGGGTTACTGTTCTTTTTTTGCATTCACTATTTTCCTACTCTAATGACCTGGTCACCAGTTTTTATATGGATTAAAATAATTGGTGCATCCAAGAAAATCATGAATTCAAAAAAATTGCAATTTTGAAAAAGCTCGTGATTTTGAAAAATGTTCACTGATTTCAAAAAACAACTGTGAATTTAAAACTTTATTGGTTTTAAAAGTTCACAAATTCTAAAAAATATAGTGTATCTAAAAATAGTTTATGAATTAAAAACATTTTTTTGAAAAAAAATCATGTATTTAAAAAATGTACGTGAATTTCAGAAATGTCCACAAATTTTAGTGTGAATTAAAAAAAAGTTCGTGAGTTTGATAAAAGTCTACAGAGTTTAGAAAATGTTGGGAACCTTGAAAAATGCTTGCATATTTGAAAAAGATCAAGAGTTTAAAAAATAGTTTGTAAATTTAGAAAAAAAAATTGTGAATTTTAATATGTTCATGAATTTTAAAAATAGACCGAAAAGGGAAAAACTAACCATAAAAATAAAAAATGCAGAAGTATTAAAAATTAAAGAAAAAAACGACTGGAAATCTGGCCTAGAAGCTTCCAAAAACTTCCCAAACTAGACTAAGATCATCTATGGCCGGGCGCCCCAAACCCGCCTCAAACGCCCGGGCGGACGGTCCGGTCACGAAATTTCACCCAGACGGTCGCCTCAAATGGGCCTCAAACGCCCCGGCTGACCGAAATGTCGATTTCTTACACGTCACCATCACCGTCATTCTCTTCATTCACCTCCGCTTCAACCTCAACGTAAGACACATCGAAATCATCAAGAGGGGGGGGGGGCTTCAAATCCACCGTGCTCTCGGCCAACATCTAGGTATATGTGGAGGGCACATTTTGGCTACAGAATTTAATGGACAAAGCTCAAATAAGTGTTCAATGGATGAACAGGTCCGACTTTGGCCACAAACCTGGATTTATAGGTGTGTTTAGGGCATATCTAGATGTGCTCTAGTTATTGCACATCTAAAGCCAGCTCTAGCGCACGACCCCAAACTGACGTCCGTTTTGGCCGGATTCTATCCAGTTTCTGGGATACGGTGGCCGCGTGCCCAATGCGCAGACGCATCCCGGCCGCATCCTATCCGCGTACATTTTTCTTTGCAAGCCCATAACTTTTTTTCATAATTGATTTTTGATACATGAGAATACATCATCAAATTTTAAACTAGAAAAGTAAGACCAAAGAAAACAAGAACCACAAGAATACATTTTAGAAGATATCCAACTTCCATAACTGCTCCTGTAAGTTGGATTAGTGCCTTCTTGATGCATTCATTGTTGATCTGTGGAGACTCGATCTTGCGTGCTTCTTTCTTCTTCGAGTGTAAAGAAGTAGACGTTGCTTCATCACATCTAGTGTCATATTTAGCCTCTATTCTAGCAACAAGTACACTAGTCTCATCTCTAGCCTCTATGCTAGCTAAAAGTGCACGAACACCTACTAAATTGCGCTCTATCAGTATATCGATATACTCTTCTTCTCAATACCAAAACTTGCATCCATTCTACACAATAAAATTTTAAGTTAGCACAACTAGTCAAATCCGAGAGCACAACCGAAACTAAAGTAACACATACCCCATCATTTAAGCACTTGATAAACACGCATCTAGAATGTTCCAGCGTTGTAGACACGCGGTGCATGACCTTCTATGGGCAGTCGTCGCACTTAATGAGTGGCAATGGTGCGCCGACGAGATTTTGGGCTAGCACCGAGCCCGACCGACCACCATTCGTGTATCTGCCGGCGGACCACCGACGGTGTAGTTCCGAGCGGCTAGAGGAGGAGCCACTATCCCCCCCCCCCCCCCCCCCCCCCCCCCCCCCCCCGACCTGGGCTTGGCCTATTAGATAAAGGCAGATTTGTAGGCACGGGTTCCAAGTTTATTCCTTTTGCGCTTGACGCGGCAACAGCTGAAGCTCAAGCAGTTTTAGATGGTATTCATCTTGCGAATCAAATAGGATGTCAGAAATTAGTTATTCAGTCTGATTGTGCATGAGTTATTGATACTCTTCAGGAAGGTGGTTTCTCTGCGACTGTTGCTGCTCTGATATTCGAAGACATCCGTATTCAAGCGAGCTCTTTTGACAAAATCTTATTTATGCACTGTCCAAGGGAAGCAAATCGGGTAGCGCATATACTTGCACATGAATGTAATCTAGATAGTTGTGTGTGGGCTGATGATCCACCTAGTTTTATTATGCCGCTGTTGATTGACGATGTAAGCGTGATTTAATTTAATAAAATTAGCCATGATGGCATTCCTAAAAAAACAGGTACATCTTGAAGGGCTCCCCCAAATGTCACTCTTTTGGCTTGAGATCGCGCCAAGAGGTGCGTCCTACCATCACCACATGTTGCATGCTAGCGATCCCATTTTCTTTTGGGCTTTACATGATTTTTTTGGTTTCTTTGTGCTTTAGTTTTTGCCTAGTTTTCGTAGGTTTTGGACGGATAAAATCAACGCGAGAAATTCAAGGGTAAAAACGATTCACGGTTTCGATGCATGTCTAAAGAGATAAAGCATTTTGAAGAATAGAAAAATGAAAACTTCCTGATTGCGACAAGTGGCACACTACATATGCGCCACTTGTCTGCATGACATAAGGTTGAGTGACCTTTGGAAGGGCCCTTAATTAATGATTTCGCTTATTCTCTACGCTTCAAGCATCTAATGGGTTCCTGGTGCTCGCTAAGTTCGTGGGTTGTGACCCAATATTGCTAGCTGCCTCTCCCACAGCTCGCTCACGAGGGTTACTGTTTTTTTTTGCATTCATTATTTTCCTACTCTAATGACCTGGTCACCAGTTTTTATATGGATTAAAATAATTGGTGCATCCAAGAAATCTTGAATTCGAAAAACTTGCAATTTTGAAAAAGCTCGTGAATTTGAAAAATGTTCACTGATTTCGAAAAACAACCATGAATTTAAAAATTTATTGGTTTTAAGAGTTCACAAATTCTAAAAAAGATAGTGTATCTAAAAATAGTTTATGAATTAAAAACATTTTTTGAAAAAATCATGTATTTAAAAATGTACGTGAATTTCAGAAATGTCCACAAATTTTAATGTGAATTAAAAAAAGTTCGTGAGTTTGATAAAAGTTCCCAGAGTTTAGAAAATGTTGGAAACCTTGAAAAATGCTTACATATTTGAAAAAGATCAAGAGTTTGGAAAAATAGTTTGTAAGTTTAGAAACAATTGTGAATTTTAATATGTTCATAAATTTAAAAATAGACCGAAAAGGGAAAAACTAACCATATGAAATAAAAATGAATAATTAAAACAAAATGAATATCCCTTAGAAAAATTTGATGAAAATTGGCCATAAACACAAAAGAAAAAAAAAACGATTGAAAATCTGGCCTAGAAGCTTCCGAAAACTTCCCAAACTGACTAAAATCATCTACATCCGGGCGCCCTAAACCCGCCTCAAACACCCAGACGGACGGCCTGGTCATGAAATTTCGACCCAGACGGTCGCCTCAAACGGGCCTCAAACGCCCAGACTGACCGAAATGTCGATCTCTTACACGTCACCATCACCGTCATTCTCTTCATTCACCTCCGCTTCAACCTCAATGTAAGACACATCGAAATCGCCAAGGGGGGCACTCAAATCCACCGTGCTCTCAGCCAACATCTAGGTATATATGGAGGGCACATTTTGGCTACAGAATTTAATGGGCAAAGCTCAAATAAGTGTTCAATGGCCGAAGCATAGATGGCCGGACCTAGAGTTGAGGAGCCAGAGGGGGTAATGAACAGGTCTGACTTTGGCCACAAACCTGAATTAATAGGTGTGTTTAGGGCACATCTAGATGTAATTTAGTTATTGCACATCTAAGGCCAACTCCAGCGCACGACCCAAACGGACGTCCGTTTTGCCCGAATTCTGTCCATTTGGGTAGGGCAATGGGGCCGTGTCCGGGCAGTTTCTGGGATTCGATGGCCGTGCGCCCAACGCACGGACGCATCCTGTCCGCGTACATTTTTCTTTGCAAGCCCATAACCTTTTTTCATAATTGACTTTTGATACATGAGAATACATCACCAAATTTTGACTAGAAAAGTAAGACTAAAGAAAACAAGAACCACAAAAATACATTTTAAAAGATATCAGACTTCCATAACTGCTCCTGTAAGTTGGATTAGTGCCTTCTCGATGCATTCATTGTTGATCTGTGAAGGCTCGATCTTGCGTGCTTCTTTCTTCTTCGAGTGTAAAGAAGTAGAAGTTGATTCCTCACATCTAGTCTCATGTTTAGCCTCTATTCTAGCAACAAGTGCACTAGTCTCATCTCTAGTCTCTATGCTAGTTAAAAGTGCACAAACATCTACTAAATTGTGATCTATCAATATATCGATGTACTCTTCTTCCCAATACCAAAACTTGCATCCATTCTACACAATAAAATTTTAAGTTAGCACAACTAGTCAAATCTCAGAGCACAACCGAAGCTAAAGTAGCACATACCCCATCGTTTAAGCACTTGATAAACACCCATCCGGGATATTCCGGTGTTGTAGACACACGGCGCACGACCTTCTTTGGACAGTCGTCGCACTTAATGAGTGGCAATGATGCACCGACGAGCTTTTGGGCTAGCGCCGAGCCCGATCGACCACCATTCGTGTATCTGCCGGCGGACCATCGACGGTGTAGATCCGAGCGGCTAGAGGAGGAGCCACTACCTGCATGCGGCCTTGCCGGGCCTTCCGGCCTAGTGCCCAACCAGTCCATGGCGCGGCGCGGCCTCCCACAGCCGGGCGAGCTCAAAACCGACCGGATCCGCTCCTAATCCGGCCGCAGGGTGCGCAAATCAGGTGGCCGTGGTTGGGTAGCTCGGGGTCGTCGAGGGGAAGGGGGCTGGGCGAGCGCGCGTCCGAGCTGCACAGCTGCAATGGCAACGACGACGGCGGCTAGGGGCAAGAGTGGAGAAGAGTGGAGGGAGGTGCGGCTGGAGGGGGGAGGGGGTGGATAGAAAAGAGGGTCCTTGTGCCACCGGCGGGCGGGCCAGGGGAGGACACGCGCACACGACCCGCCCGTCCGCGTGCTATCCGTTTCAGCGCAAGCTTGTGAGGAGGTATGCGTTTGTAGGTTATCCCTCCACGCAGGAAATAGGAGTCGCGGTTGTTTGTCTTTGCTTGTTATGTTCGCTAGGCATGACCATTTTCAGCGAACCTCTGTTTGTTATTAAAAAAACCATGATTTGTCTTGTACGGTATGCAGAAGGTGATCTCCCAATGCTGGGTTGGGTTGTTTGTCCAGCCTTACTTGAAATGTGTGCGTAGGTGCACATCACGTTCCAATTTAAACACTACTGCCTCCCTTTTTTACGGAGTAAGTCTCAAGTTTTAACCATGAGGAAGATAACTTTTCTAAAGTTTGATTGGATCCACGAGAAAATGCTATGAACAATTTTTTTTTCGAAAAGGGGATCTCCCCGGCCTCTGCATCAAAACGATGCATACAGCCATCTTATTAACCAAATAACAAAAGGTGCCAACAAGGTTCCAAAGTCTTCAGCCAAACAAAAAGCCAAGGAAAAAAGCAGCTCACACAGAGCAATAGACGGCTAGATACACAAACTAGCCCGAAAAAGATGCCACAACCGGCTGGCTAAAAATAGATAGGAAAACTAATTGCCTATCCTATTACATGACCGCCATCCAAACCGGTTGAAGATATCCCGAGCTACTATCTTCCAACGGATAGATCCAGTAATCAAAAGCTCCCTGGCCTCCATCAGTTATTGAAAAGAATTGAAGACTTTAGAGCTTTGTCATGATATTGCAAGCTAGTTAAAAAGATGGCCGAACTTGAAAGGCATGTCATGCTTCCTACTGTTTATCATCTCATTGAGTTGGCATTGCTACTACCAGTAGCGACGACAACAGTTGATAGGGGCTTCTTATCAATGAAAATCATCAAGACTCAGTTGCGCAGCAAGATGTCCGCTGGCTGGCTTATTGACTTGATGGTGTGTTACAATGAGCGAGGGGTAATAAAAAGTATTGATCTTGGTAAACTAACGAAGATTTTGAGAAGGAGGGCAAGACACTGCCATTGTCTTGTCCTTCTAGACGCCATTGAAAGTTTCTTTATCAGTATCTTTTAGGTTGTTTTTCTATTGAAACATGTTTACATTTTTGTTTGCAGTGTGCATCGTTAGTGTATATTGACTCTTTCAATTTGCATCAAAAAAATTATTTGCTTAAGACTTCGCCCCACCTTAAATTTTTTTCGTCCTCCGCCTCTGCTATTCGGTGCGTATGTCAATTTTGGGCTGACCCAAGTAAACCCATTTCAGGTTTGGGGAAGGTTTTTTCCTTTCCTTATTTTCTGCCTTTTTCTCATGTTCGTTGTTTCCTTTCATTTCCCTTTTTGCGTTTTTGAACAATTTTTTTGTTTCCTTTTTATTTTTTCATTTTGCAAACATCTTTGTGATTTTTTATTTAATCATGAACATTTTTTTATGTCACAAACATTTTTTGAAATTGTGAATTTTTTAATCAACAAATATTTTTATAATTTGGGAAAATTTCTCAGATTCATTATCATTTTTTGTTTTATGAACATTTTTTTTCAAATACATTAACATTTTTAGAAATTAATGAACATTTTTTGAATTGATGAACTATGTTTGTAATTCTCAATTATTTTTTGTTTTTTATATAAAAAATTGAGAAAATCATGATTTTTTTAATACGTGAACATTTTTTTTGAAATCATGACCTTTTTTGGTTGCACGATTTTTTTATTTCTTGAACGTTTTTTAAATTCCCATTTTTTGGGAAATCTGAATTTTTTTTAAATCATGAACTATTTTAAATAAGAAAAACAAAACAGAAAAGAAAAGAAAAGAAAAAAAGGAAAAAAAGAAATGGAAAAAAGAGTGTGTGTCCCACCCCGCGAGTCTATTAGCCCTAATGGGGCGCTTGGGGGGGGGGGGGCAGGCTAGGTTTATCGGCAGGCATAGTGCGCGAAATAGGTGCTCCCGGAATGGTGTGTACGCGTGGAATAGGATCTTGCCGCTTCGCGAGTATGCTCTATTATCAACGTGCGTCCACTGCATGTCTGCTTGCATGAGCATCATCTGCCTTTTTTAAAACTCCGCCATCAAATGTAAAGAAGTTTGACTTGGGAAAATAAACAATTATTTGGAAAATAATAGGAACATGGCGAGTATGAATTAATAAATTCGAGCACACACTGTATTGATATGTGCATATCAGAGTTTTCTCACAAACACGGTCGCGCTATGGCCCTACACCTCTCTTTTTCCCCATGTAGGACAACTCTGCTCCTATTCTTTGTTTAATGTTATACATGCGACGAATGAACATGGCGACAGGGCAACCCACACAAGTGGCATGAGATCCCCCAAATCGGCCAAACCGTCGCGGTTTAGAGGCACGTATCTGTCGACAGCCGGTCAAAATCATCCACAAAAAGACTCTTCGCTCTTGACTTGGTCCTTTTCTTTGTCCAAGTATCGCCGCAGTTACAAACGTAAATGTGTAGTTTGGTTGTGTAAATTGATTATTTGACCAACAATTGGTTCAACTACATGTAGAATATATTACACAAAATAGGTGGTGTTCGATTTGCATTCGTAAAACATTTTTGTGTACTTATGATTTTGTAATCATTGAGTAGATATTGTTATTTTTTGCGAGGAATGAGTAGATATTGTTGACAGGGTTACAATCAAACTGTGATTGACACCAATATGACTTTTGAATGTTCTGTCCAGATTCATTTTTATTTAATTATTTATTTTATTCGCCAAACCTCAGTGGCATGGCAGAAGGGGAATGGGACGCAGTTGGAACATCTGCGGTTGGGAAGGAGAAAGTGACAAGGGAGATGAGTGGCTAGGGTTACATGCGGCCAAGGGGAGTTTTGTATGGGAGCTGTAGCTTAAGCTATTTCCATACCCCCCCCCCCCCCCCCCCCCCAGCAAAAGAAGAAGATATTTCCATCACCGGACGGGTCTACTTTGGGCTGAAACTTGGAGCCCAAGCCTGGCCCGATTTTTGATTTGGGCTGCATATTGAGGTCCTATATCTAGGCATGGGTTTCTCGGGACTGGTTGCCCGTGCCCAGGTTATAATATAGAGTAAAAAAACTTCATTCGCTAAAAACAAAGTAAAAAAATCTGCACGACTAAAAAAGGAGAGAATATTATCTGCAACAAGGAAAGGTAACTGTTCTTCTTCTTCAGCCGTTCAAAAAAAAAAACTGTTCACGAGAATTCATGGAGGCATCTGCCGACGCGGTGCATGCCCTGGCACAGCGATCCGCACTCTGCCCACTGTGGCACAAGGGAGAAAGCGGCCCCGCACGCCCCTCTTTTATTTTCCGGATAGTTTAGTGGACCGGACCACCACCGGACGTGGATGGGGCCGCGCGCGAGCCAGCCCACTTGGAATCTGCCTGCCCTGCCGCGCTCGTGGGTGGTCCTCCCCCCTCCTCGCTGCCGCGCCGGCACGTGTCGACCGAGGGTTCGCCGTCCGTACGACCCCCCACGCGCCCCGCCGTACGGACGCGGGCCGCCGGCAATCGCCGGTCGACACGTGGAGAAAAGAAAGCGGTGCGCGCGTCCGTCCCCGTCGCGGGTGACCGGCCCGAGCTGGTGGCCCCTTGGGCGCCGCGAATGGGTGGACGCAGGTTTCCCGATCTGGGGTGGAGTAAACTACGGGACGACTGCTGATGGGTGCTCGTCGGAGAGGGACGGCAGAGGCAGACGACGCATGTATTCTTTTTTTATGAGATGCGATATGCCTGTCTTTTGAGGAGGTCGCAGCTTAGCCCAACTGCGCACATGAACTCAACTCAACTGGTTATTATTAGTGATGATTCTTTTGAGGCGTCCCGCTTCAGTCTAGCTGCATGCATGCATGCAGGCGTCCCACCAAGGGTGCACCAGACGAGTTAATCAACACAAGCAAATTCATTTTTTTAAAATGCTGGAAGTAAATTTCATTTTATTTCTGTGGTGAGTAGCTGAGTATGCAATGGTTACGGTGATAGCCTTGTTTAGCTTTGTTGTTAGCATATTCTTACTGGTTCTAACTTTCTTTGAGGGATTGTTTTTGAACGCAGTGCAATGAAGTCGCTCACATGCAGGAGCATACACTTGTCCTTGTGAACGCACGCACACCCTATACCTACGAGCACATCTGAAAGACTGAGCTGGCACAACATCTCGAGACTGGCAACACCACGCACCTGCAAGAAAGAAGATTGGCGAAATCACCACAAGGCGCCTCTCCTCCCACTGAACAGAAAGGTCTGGAATAATTTTAGAAAAACGTGAGCACCAATGTCAGGTTTAGGGCTTAAATTCTGTTGTACTGGGGGTACCACCATTCTCCTAACATGACCAAAGGTTGGTTCGCTTTGAGGGATTATTACTACTAACCCTTTTTTTATGCATAGTCTTCTGGTCCATCACAATTTTAGTAACCTATAAGGGGTTAGACGAACTTGCCTACCTGAAGTACGTTGGGCTCCAATAAAATCGGCAATCGGAGAAGCATCCACAAATAGTATTAGTTTTCTGGGATACATATATAGCGTTATTTTAGTACGTGACGATGTACGACCGGATGACCAATGCATCCTGTTGGCGCTTGGCGTCCATGCATGGACAATTTGGTTTTCTATATAGTACGGCATTAGTTTAGGCACATGCATACCTTGCCACAAAGGGAAATATTGATTGGTCCAAGCATGTACTATATGTATATGTGTACCTAGGGTATGTTGTTAATATTATATAACACTCCTCTGTTCGAAAATATAAGACATTTTGACTGCAAACATGTCTTATATTTAGGGACAAAGGTAGCAACTTTGTATACTAACTGAAAACATTTTTTCAACTGAATTTATATGTATATGTGTTCATACTTCATAGTGTAGTACGTTATTAATTTTTTCCGCTTTCTCCTTGCTCTAGCGTACCCAAAGAAACACAGGACACCACATAGTTAGATTTTGTTCTATCCTCGCACTACGGCTAATCATTGCATGGAAAATATAACGCATGAGCTTGCAAAGCCGAGCCTTACAGTGTGGCCTAGCTCCATACCACTTGTTTGACCATGATGGCCTGCATATATGGGCAGACCCCTAGGGCCTAAGCCCGGGATGTGAGGCCCAAATCCTTTGTTGATGTACCAATTACTGTAGCTATAGTGTTACGGTAATTGAGGGTGGACAGATGCCTACAGTCGGCCTTGCTTCGCCTCTGCCTATGTGCACACCAATGCAAAGATAACCTAGCTTGACGTTTATGACATCATCCTCATTGATCATGTGCCACAAGTCACAGGGAGCACAATTCACTATTATATTCTTAAATAGATTTATAGAAGAAATAACCCTCATAGAGCTAAACAAAGAGCCACTATCGCCATACCTTTTTGAATAGTTCGGTTCGGTCCAACCACCGGGATAGGCCGGGTATGGGTGTGGGTCGCTTGGGCTAGCTGGCTTAATAAAGCGGGCTCTTACTCTACGGAAACAACTATCTATTTGGCTTGGTTGGGCCACGGCTCGTGGTATAACAAGTTAATGGCCCAAGCATTCCGGGCCTGCTTGTAAAAAAAGAAAACTAAAAGCAGAAAAAATAAGTAATCCGTTGCAAAAAATGCTTGTGCCGAATCTTGGGAATAGTTTTCACTCTCAAGTTATCGGGACCGCACGAATCTTAAAAAATAAAATACCCGGCGTGATATTCCCGCAACCAGTGAGATGTATATATGCGCGCCTCTACGGTCGTCCGCCGCTCTCTATTGCCACCGACTTTTATATCGCTCTCTCCTTGGTCGCCCTTCGCGGCGCCCATCGGTCATGTCAGACATCGATTAAGACGATAACCTAACCCGACCTCCCCTAAATAAGCAAAATCCGATCTTTTTAAGAATATATGTATGTACTTGCTACCCAAAAATAAAATAAAATGATACTACTACGGATTAAGCAAGTCCTACGGTGGCAGCAGTTTCCACTTTCGTGGAACCCAATGGGGTAGTAGCTGGTGGGGAAAAGCAATGGGTGGGGGTGGGGGGGTGGGAGGGAGAAGAGTCAAAGAGTGGCCAATGGGGAATCAATCGGGATGCACATGTGGATGGAGGAGTGGTACGTGGAGGTGCCATCCGGCCCAACCAGGCGTTGCCATTTGTGGGGCGGCCCCGCCCCTTCCCCGTCCTCGGAACCTTTCCTTTCTGAGTAACAAAATCCCCCTCCCCCTTTTGCCTCCCCGGAAAACACATCCATCTCCTCCCTCCCTCCCTCCACCAGATTAAGCCTGCCCGCCCGCCCGCCGCTGTGCTCCTCCGAGATCCTTCCTAGATCCGTCCGTCGATCCATGGCGCCGTCGTCGCCGGCGGCGGCGGCGGCGGTGGCGGCCGAGGGAGACGAGCAGCAGCAGCAGATCGTGGTGGCCGCGGCGGCGGCGGCGGCGGCCAAGAAGGGCGGCGGGAAGAGGGGCCGGCGCGAGATGCGGCGGATCGAGGACGCCACCAGCCGGCAGGTGACCTTCTCCAAGCGCCGGAGCGGGCTGCTCAAGAAGGCCTTCGAGCTGGGCGTCCTCTGCGACGCCGAGGTCGCCCTCATCGTCTTCTCCCCCCGCGGCCGCCTCTACGAGTACGCCTCCGCGCCAGAGTACGTCCGCTCGCTCGCTCGCTAACCCTAGCCCTAGATCGGCCCCCTTTCCCCCCCGCCTCCCGCTTGATTTCCGCGTTTAATCCGCCTCTAGATTTAATCGTTTGTCATATCATAATCAAGGGCACTGTCCGTACACATGAAATACACACGAGTTCCACTGTCACTCTCTCTCTCTCAGGAATTTGGTGAGATTTTTTCCTTCGAGTTCGATCGTTTAGATGGATGCGGGCAAGGCCAGATCGCCCGATCTTGTCGATAATTAAACCACTGTTCTAGGGTTAGGCGAGGAAAAAACCAGGAAATAATTTTGACACACCTTTTCGAGTATATGGTATATACTCAAATAAATTACAGATTCCTTGCTGTTTTTAGCAGTTTTTTCAGACATGTCCACCTCTGCGCATTGTTTGTTTGCTGGAAAAAGTCACTCGTGCTGGCCAGCACAGCCATGTGCTGACTTTCTTCTCAATCTAGTAATCCATCTTGTTATGACTCCAACAACCATAAAAAAAGGGAAAATCTTGACAAGTCGCCCTCAACTATGAACTGTTTGTGAGAATATCAAACAAGCACTGCATCATAGGACTACACAGTTTGTTTCTTAGCACAAAATAATTTCCCCTTGATTATTTTTCTTGCTGGCAGTGGAGTAACATGCATGATCCTGGCCTGCTTTTGTTACCTGGACACGTTCGTTCGTACAAGAGCTGGCTCAGCGCCCATGAGTTAAGCTTGCTGTGTGGTACGAACGGACTATATATATCTTGAACTGGCTGCTTCGCTTTAATGCACATATATATAAATGCGCCTGTACTTTGCCTGCAAACCCACCAACTATCATACCGAGATGCAAATGTGTTGCTGCTGACAGGCGCGCGTCAGCGATGTGCATCTGACTTGCATCTGCGGACTGTTCCCCATACTTTACTAGACAGATAGTACATGAAATACAGTGAACATCTACAGTAGTTTCGGCCCCATTTTTGGGTAAAACTAATTAGCAGCTGTGGGGAATCTGCTCAGTCTGCTATTTCTCTTTTGGGATACGCATGTTATGTGTGTGTGGAATGAATGACCAACATATTTTCTTTCTGTTTGCCCGATGAGAGAGATCCCAGCCCTTAACACTGATAATGGTTTCGTAATAACAATATTGCGAGACTGATTTTGATCGGAACTGAGAAACCTCTAATTGCACGTGATGCTACATTGTTGAATTGTCGTGCATATGGCCAATTTTTTCCACCAGTGACATGTGCATCTTATTTTTTGTGTGGCAGTTCATTTGATATGTTTTTCTTCTTAAAATGCAACAAGGTGCCTTTTCTTTTCGATGGAACTCTCCATGTTAAATCCACTTCCCTTCTGGAATAATTCTCAATATGAAGGCTACTGTTGCTAAAGTAATGTCATGTTGTTGTTACACTGTCGAAATGTAACTAGAAACCTCAGTATACACCTTATATTTTCAGTGCAACCAGGGCGTACAAGCCTCCAACCTAACATGGTGTATAGGCACATGTTTATGCACCAACTCTCAAAATAAATATATATTCTCCATAAAGGAAAATCATGATCGATCTGGTTTTTTGTGTTGTTTCATTCCTCATACCAGCACAAAAGCTTTTTGTACTAATTCCATCATCCACTCCTATACTTTGTGTTATCAATTGAACTTGGAAAGTTTCTGCATGACATGCTTACTATGGTTGATGAAAAATAATAATACCGATCATATGTGGGCTATGAACTTTCACGTAGTTGCTCTACATGCTGCAGGATGAACAGGAAATCAATATGTATCTTTTCAGTTCAGTAAGATCCTAATTATCTCTATTTTTTTTTAAGTTTGTTAGGATCTTGGCCTTAGGCCACAACTTAGGTGGTGGGCATATAATGCTTACCTCCTACTTGCATCTAGTAGGCAAATATCTAACTAATTGGCCCATTCAGTAGTTCTCCTCTCTCCCCAATAGTTGCAGTTTGGGTCGGATTCTCTCCGTGTGTAGAAAATTCACCCTAGGCCAATTTTAACCGCACATATGGGCTGAATACTAGAGGATATACACCTATTTTCTTATGGACTGGGGTGCGATGGACCAGGTTGGCCCCTCCGAAGCACCGCCACTAGACATCCTCCTTGTGTGGACTCGTGTTGTAATGGTGTAGGGGCTCGACGTATTACTTCTTACAACTTTCTGTCCCTTTCGCTCTAATCCTCCCACAAATTACCGACCGTGTGACAATTTGGTACTATGCATTCCTCCCCCACAATTTCTACCATCACCAACAAATGCAATACATAAACAAAAAAAAACACAACAATGCTTTTTTGGTAAGTTCAGTCGCCTTGATGGAGTGTGACCTTGTCCTATATATTAGGAACACTACGGGAGGGGTTGGACAATTGCAGGCCGTAACGTGCTCCACATAACACTCTCTCAACCCCGTGGCCAGACGTCGGCCCGAGTCGTAATGCAACTCCTCCAGACTCAACTTAGAGCGTCTCGGGAGCTATAAATAGATCCAATAGCTCTAGCGCCCCCCCCCCCCCTGAGTGTATTCTTATTTTTTTTTGCAAAAAGGATCCATATTTAGTATAAAAGTTCATCAAAAGTGTAAAACACCTCAAACATAGTAAAAATTACATTGAAGTCCCTAGATCTCCAAACAACCACTATAGCCGCCAGAAAGAGCCGCTAACGTGTCGCTGTCGCTGCTCCCCTACTGGAGTCTGCTTGACCTTGTTGATGACAACCGGGAAGTCTTCGTGCACGTGCCGCTAAGAACCACCGTCCTGGCGCCACATTCCGTTCTTCGTTGTTGAACCATTGAATAGATCTGAAGCACCTGACACCAAATCTCCCCACACGATGATAAACCCTAACCTCACCTCCCCAACGAGGCGATTGAAACCTACGTCGAAGCTCCATCAACTATGTCCGGATGGAAAAACTTGAGGAGGATCAGAGCCCGAAAGAAAAAGTCGAAGAGGAAGCAACGGACCCGGAGCGCCGCACATGTGAGGACAAAATAGTTCTAACCTAAAGGTGAGGTTTTATAGTACTCCCTCCGTTCGGAAATACTTGTCATCAAAATGAATAAAAGGGGATGTATCTAGATATATTTTAGTTCTAGATACATCCCTTTTTGTCCATTTTGATGACAAGTTTTTTCGGACGGAGGGAGTACTCGCCAAGGGATCAAGAGACACAAAGACAATTGGGCAGCTCTGGCTTAGATAAGATGGAGCATCCTCCTGGTAGCCCTAGCCTTGGCAAAGATGATATCTTGCCATTCTTCGGCCATCACTTCTCCTCTTCAACGACATGATGGAATACTGCCCCACAGCTTCTTATATGGAGTTCCCACCTACATTGGCAAGGTTGACTCCCCAACATGTCTTAAACATTGCTCTCTCTTTGCCAAGCAGAGCAACTTTGAAGCTAAGAAGGTGGGGATAGCCCCATTCTATTTGGTGGGTGACACCCAACACAGTACAACAAATACAAGGATGCTTGTGGCCATTCACCATGGCACCAATTCATCAAGTTTGTTAATGGTACCGAATTTGGTTGAATGTGTCTCAGTAACACCGTTGTCAAACTCATCTCCCTCAAGGGCACCAACATGGTAGTAGTCTGGTTGTCTTCCAGTTCAATGACCTACTTGGCCGGGTGATGTGCCTACCAACTAACCCAACGGGTGGTGATTTACACCACCAACCACCAGGAACCGCTAAAGATCAAAGTGAAGGTAGGGCGCCTGAATTCTCACCTGGGGGCGATGTGTTGGGCACAACCAGCTCTAGAGATGACCGTGGACACAAGCCATTTACCCGGGCCTTATGATGCACACCTTCTGGTCAGATTGAGCAAGAAATAGTGAATCAGTTATGCCCCTCAATATTTCTCCCCTTGCCTGAGGTGTGTAACAACCCCTTAACTAGCTGGAGTGGCACCACAAAGTTCAGTCCCCCCCCCCCCCCCCCCCCCTCCCCTTCTCCTAGTCTCCTCCCACAAATTAGCCACCATTTGATGTAAACCTAATATTATGCTTGTTATCACATTATATTTATTAGGTTCTTAGGCTTAAATTGCAACCATTAGTCATTTCTTGTATTCAATATCATCTTTTTCTTTTCAAGGAGTATTTGAAGATTAAACAAAAAGTAGTAGCTTTCATTGATTTATTTGTGTTCGTTAGTAAAATTAGTATCTCTCAGTGCTCACTATTATGTAATTAAAAACCATGCAAAGGAAAAAAAATAAGTCCTTGGAAGAGAGTAGTGTGACTAATTTTCGAAAGTACCCACAAATGTTGTAGGCCATTCACATGTAATCATCAAATCTAATTGGTTTCTCAACATTTTCTCTGCATCTTGATTTAATTGTCCTCTTATATATTCCATCTCATGATCTAGAATTTTGTTAAATATATAATATTAATTTAGAGTTTCTAAATTAGTGTGATGAATGTGATTAATCGATATTAAACACAACATAGGCAACCCTGAGCTGAAAAAAATATACATATGGCTGAAATATCCCTTCCATACACATTAGCATCTAATCCACCAACCCTAAGCTGTGTACTCAAGGAAGTGAATTTCGCAGACATGAGTTAGGTTCCTATTATATTGTAGTGCTTTGCTATTGTTTTCCTTTAATAACAGGTATATGGCCTACAAGAGCTCTCGCTGCCAAAATTTAGAATTTCATCGAAATATTGGTTGGTACTAAAGTATTTTGTTTCTTAAACTTCGCACTAAGTACAGATAGGTTCTAAAAATTCTGGTTTTAATATTATGACAATTGGATTATATTTTTCCAAAAAGAATTCTCAAATTCCAATCTTTTCGGTGAGCATCGAAATAATTATTTATTCACAATGTTAAACCTTGACCATTTAATTATACACACAGACGTGCACATATATACAACTTAATTAATTAGTTGTTTTTGTTTGTTAACATTTGAAAATTCTCAGTTTGCAGAAAACGATTGATCGCTACCTGAACCACACAAAAGGTACATCTACCAATGAGAAAACTGTTGAGCAACCAGCTGCTGGCGTCCAGGTGCAACTTCCTACCTTTGTACTGTAATACTTACCGCAATTAATCTAGATGCAATTAATCTAGATGCTATATTACATATATTTGGCTCATTATATATGCTGTGTATGTGATGTATCGTATATGTATATGGATGCAGATGTGTAGATCGGAAGCTACGGCCTTGAAGCACAAGATAGACGCAATTGAGGCATACCAGAGGTGATGACAGTGACTTGCCTGCTGAATCATCAACTATTCTTAGTACTTACACATGAAAACAACCAAGAATATATATATGTAATCCAATCGATCCTGGGAAATAAATTACTAAATTTAAATTGTACACAATATGAATGCACATGCAGGAAGCTATCTGGAGAAGGACTGGGGTCCTGTTCGGCCCATGAGCTGCAAGAGCTGGAGCTGCAGCTGGAGAAGAGCCTAAGCTGCATCCGGCAAAAGAAGGCAAGCTAGCAGAGCAGAATACGCTAATTCGGCTCCCGTTTTCTTTTATACCTGAATAATTACACAATGCATAACAGTATTTATTTGATCTAGTTTCTCAAAATTCTGGGCTGAATCGCTGATGATAACACCTTTTGTTTCATTTTCAAAGAGCAGCAACAGAAAATGCTGGATAAAATCTTGGAGCTGAAGGAGAAGGTATGCGTCGACATCTGCTGTTAATTAATGCTATTATTGCATTGAACATTATATATGTGGAGAACTTGTCACCTGTATAGCTAGCTAGCTAGTTAGTTATTAGCAGAATCATAAAAGGGTCTATGAAAATTAGCATTATCAAGATAAGTGCGCACGTGACATGATGGTTATGTATGTGTATTGATACAGGAGAGAAAGCTGTTGACGGAGAACTCGGTGCTCCGCGAGGAGTACAAGGCGCTGCCTCTGCTAGAGCTGGCCACTGCTGCTGCTGCTGAAAGATCGCCTGACGGCGCCGGAGCTGAAGAAGCTGAGGAGGACGAGCGGCGGCGGCATTACATGGAAGTGGAGACTGAGCTGGTCATTGGAAGGCCCGGGTCGTCTAGCTAGCAGCAGTAGAAAATTGATTGATTAAATCTGCTCAATCGATCAGTCGATGAAGATCGATGCAAAAATCGATCAAATATGTTTGTCCATATATAAAATCAGTTTAATTAGGTCGGTGTGAGACTGGAGGATAGCGATGCAAAAAATAATTGACAGGCTGCAGCAAGTGCAGGTCTTATAAAAAAAATTGGTCGCAACATCGATCTGCATGCATGTGCTTTTGTTTTTCTATATCCAAATTAATTTAACCAATATATCTATGTGAAAGTTGAGCTGAATCCTCTATGTGTTGGTGGAGAGTTGTTGCGATGCCAATGCTGGATGGATGAGTTTAGTTACACTGGCACTTCGTATATTAGATACTCCTATCTGTGGACCATGCATGCCAGAAACGGTATGTTGGAAAGATGTTAGAAAGTAATTAATGTTGCAAAATGAAGCAGCATACAAAACAGTTTTTGTGGATCTTAGCTTACAAAGCCTCCAGGGCTAGCCCATCTAGTATGTACGTTGATCATTAATTTTGCGGATCATCATCATAGGCGCGTCTAGGTTGACAGCATCGCCTCAAGCACCTTCCTAAATAGGCTGGCCCAGCACAGGAATGAGAGATCGGTCACTCGCTTGCTAGCGTGTTCCCTTTTTGCAGGCGTCAACTACTGCAAAAGCGAAATCTCGCCTACTGCAAGACATCCACCGGCCTCACCTACAGCGTTCACCCCTGATGGGCCCGGCCGAATAGTGTGGTTTAGGAAGCTTCTACCTACAGTACCGGCTTTGGGAAGCATCAGATCAGTTTATTCTTTTTCTCATTTTTTCTGTGTTTTTCTCTACTAGTTTGTATTTGTTTTATTTCCTTTTTTTACTTTTCAAATTTATGTTTGATATTTATTTATTTTAAATTATGTGGGCAAACTTTTTAATTTTTTCATGAACAACTTTTTCAGAATATTAGACACATATTTTTAATCATGCGGACATTTAACTGCCATGATTTTTGTAAGACGCAGTTCACAAACAAAAATCTAAGTTTTTTTGAGAAAAACAAAAATATAAGTTGTTTTTTTGAGGCAAAACAAAAATATAAGTAAGAAACAACTGAAGCCTCTCGCTGGAGGGATAGTTGGATCCCTCGGCCGTATTCTTATAAGCCCATCTCGCGGCAAGGGGCATGCAGAATCCGCTTTGTTTCTGATTTGCTGAATGAAAGTGGTGCTTGGAAGTATAATCTCCTATCTAAATACTTTGTGCAGGCTGACGTAGTGGAAATTCTGAAAATAAGACCGTCACCGAGATTGGAGGAAGATATCTTAGCATGGGGGCCAGGAAGATTGGAGTGTTCTTTGTTAAAACAACTTAATATTTGGCCTTTGAGGAATCACATCAAGGCAGTGCGGTCCCTCGGAAACAGGGACGGATTAAGGGGGGGACGAGGGGGGGCGAGACCCCCCCCAACGATCGTGTCATCCCTTGATGGCGTTCTGTTAGTCGCTAATTTTTTTGATTCCGTAGCTGTACGTAACGTGCTTTGCCCCCCCTATGGGCTTCAGCCCTTTGCAATTAACGTGAAGCATCAGCATCTCAGCCCATGTACTGATGTACAGCCCAATGTATTTGCTAAATGCACAAAATGAAGGAAAATGCCAGCGGCCAACCCATCATGGAGGACGCCCAGCCACGACTTGGGAGTTGGACTACGCACGCAGTCTCGCACATATCGCTTAGACCCTAACCTCTTCGTTCCAAGCCGCTCCTGTGATCAGATCTCTCCATCGCGCCTCCAATCTCCATAGAGACGGGGCGAAGGGAAGGGGAAGCTGGGACAGGCAGGCACCGATCCACGAACATGTTTCCGCCTTGCCGGCAGACCGGACGCAATGAAGAGCTGCAAGTCTAGGGCAGTCCCGGGATGTGAAAACTGGCACCGAATCGACAAGATTGCAACCAAAAATTGATCGCCGCCGCGATGTGTGGCTATAAGCCTGCGCCCTACGACCCCGCGACGACCGACCGACCAAGGATATTGTGCGGTTAGTCTTCTTCGCTGATGTGTATTGTTAAACGTTTTTCTAGATTACATTTTACAAAGTTTCTGCGTTTAGATGGAGTTAGCTTATGTGCGTAGCAATTTTGTTTTACCATCACAAGGCCTGAAGAACTAATCGATGATAAACTTTTGAATTAATGAATAGGGAAATAATTTATCCTTTCTACAATGGAACTGGTTTTACAACCTGAATCTGGCCGTATGATTGTAAGTTCCTATCGCTGTCAACTAGTAGCTAGTCAAAAAATAGCACCAATTCTAGTCCAGCAAATGAGCACACTTGATCTAGGTCACGGTAAAGCAAATGAGTTAAAGGTTGAAGATGCAAGGCTAAGGCTTGGGATAACCACATGGTATGGTATGTCTATCTTTCTGCTTGTTGTCTTTCGCCCCCCTATGTCTAAATCCTGGCTCCGTCCCTGTCGGAAAGTAGGAGTTGTTGGAAGGATATTTGGTCCTGTGGGGTGCCGCCCACTGTAAGGAATTTTGCTTGGCGGTTAGCAACGGACTCTCTTCCAACCTGGAGGAACAAACATAAAATTGGATTGGAGGTTTCAAGTCTTTGCCATGTGTGTGCTTTAGAGCCGGAGGACAATTTTCATCCGATGCTTAATTGCCCGCTAGCTCGTTAGCTGTACACCGCTATGTCCAAGGTTTGGAGATTACCAGCTCGAGAATATTTTGTGAATACGGGGAAGGAGTGGTTATTTGCCATTGCAGAGTTGGATGATATCTCCCGTTGCATGGTTCTGATGGTCTTCTGGAGATGTTGGTTTATTCGGAACGAAGTTACACATAACAAGTCGGCACCGCCGGTGGATGTTTATGTTAGATTCCTTCGGAGCTATATGGACTCGCTATTTGGTATTAAACTAAACTCCTCGATGGATCATGCCAAGGGGAAGTCGTCCACAACATATATGGCTTTGATCTCACATGTAGCGAAATTACCACCGCAATTATCATGGGGTGCAGCCGAAGCCGGGTTGGGTAAAGCTGAATTTAGATGGTTCATGGGGCCAAGATGGTGATGCAGGAGCGGGCATGATTCTGCGCAATGAGCAGGGGAGGTTATCTTTTCTGCTTGCAGGCACCTTCATATCTGTCGTGATGCGCTTGAGGCAGAATTGTGCGGGTGTATGGAGGGTTTATCCCTCGCCCTTCAAAGAAGCGACTCCCCTATTGAAATTGAAATGGACTCAAGCATGGCGGTGGCTATGATTCAGGACCCAGGAGTTGATCGATCTGTCTACTCCTCTATTATCAAGGAAATTAAGTACCTGAGAAGTTTGAGAGTGACCAGTATTTCACATGTCTTTCGTAGCCAAAATAAAGCTAGCGATGGTCTAGCGGGTTTTGCCAGACTAGAAGGTAGAACAGTTACGTGGTTAGGATCTGGGCCAGCTAAGGTCCATGATCTGGTGCTTGATAATTGTAAGAACTTATTGATTGAGTAATATAAGTCTTATGCCCGCAAAAGAAACAACTGAAGCCTCTCCCTGGAAAGAGAAAAAAAAACTACATTGAAAGATCCCTACTGGGTTGGGCCACTGCAGGCTGCCTTTGAGGTCACCTATCCTCCCGTGTTGCTAGAAGCGAGACATAGTTGCGCCAATCGACTACTGTGTATATACTGTTCTGCAGGTTTTTCCTTCTTTTTTTATTTTTTTATATTTCTTAAATGTTTTACAATATATATATATATATATAATTAACTTAGTTTGAAAAATGTACACGAGCGTTAAAAACTTTAGGAAAATGAGAAAATAAATAGTTAGTGCAATTTTAAGAAAATTGTCCACACCATTAAGAAAAAGGTTCATAAGTTTAAAATTTGTTCATACATATAAAAAAATTGTTCATGACATTTTAAAAAAAGCACGCATCATATAAAACTTTGTTCAGCCTATTTTTCAGAAAATTTGGTACCATTCAAAAATATGTGCATGCCATTTTAAAATATTCAAAATGTTCATTACATATAAAAAAATGTTCGAACCTTTTGAGAAATATGGTTGTAACACATAAAAATACTCGCATGTTAAAACCATGTTCGTGAAAAAATTTAAAAATGTTCAAACCTTTATTTAAAAACTGCTCAACATGTAATTGAAAAATGTACAACACGTATATGAAAAGTGGTTTGCTTGATTTAATTTTTTTAACATGTATTTGAAAAAGGATCAACATATTTTAAAAATGTTTCATCCGTTAAAAGAATTATCATGAAATATAAAAAATTGTTTGTGCAATCTTGAGAAATGTGCATGACATATTTAAAACTGTTCCTACACTAAAACTGGAAGAAATACCCATGTTATTAATTTTGAAAAAGGGAAATGTAAAAAAATAAGAATGAAGGAAAAACATTTTTTTATTTTTTATTTAGAAAAACCAAGCAGAAAATAGAAAACTCAAAAGAAAGTAGGAAAAGGGGGAAGAAAAAACAACCAGGAAACTAGATTAAACCACCAATAACATAAAACCAGAAACAAAAAATCGCTTAGAGAACACCGCTCATTATTGGGCTACCCAACCCACTTCGGCCTGTGACGAGGAGACGGTATCACAGTAAGAAAGACGTAGTACACACGCAAAGAGACAGTAGGTCTCACAATAAGAGAGACATAACATGCACGCAAATTTAGAGAAGTTTTAATTTCAAAAAATTAATGCAGCTTATACTTTGAAACAAACGGAATATAACTTAATACACTACAAAATGCATGATCATGTGTGACGGAAACCCTCGTGACGAGGAAAGAACCGTCACCTAAGATCATTTCGGGTGACACTAACCATCACAAACTAATGCTTTACCGGGGCAGCTCTCCGGGCATCTTAGGTGACGATTTCAGTGTCACAAGACATGTGCATATTTTGTGACGGTTTTCAGTGTCACTGAAAATCTTGGAAGGGTTGGTAAAGAAAATATTAATAGGTTTTTTAGAGAAGTTTAAATTTTTGAAAAATAATACACCTTACATTTTGAAACACAGAGGGAATAACTTAATACACTACAAAAAATGTGATCATTTGTGACAAAACCCTCGTGATGGGAAAAAATCGTGACCTAAGATCATTATAGATGACGATAGACATCACAAACTAATGCTTGGCCAGGCAGCCCCTCTGGCATCTTAGATGACAGTTTGGTTTGATTTTAGGCTGCGGTTTTCAGTGCCGCAAGACATGTACATATTCGATGATGGTTTTCAGTGTCACTGAAAATCTTGGACGGCTTGGTAAAGATAATATAAGTAGAAAAAAAATGAGCATGCAATATTCAAACCCATGACCTCACACTTTCGTACACGTTGGATTGAGGTTTACAGCTGGGCTAGTGTTTGATTAGTGATAATGATTTGTAGCTCAATTATTTTGTACTATGTCCAATGCCACCCATGTACATGTTGGTGAGATAATTATTTTGTAGTATGTCCATTGGCACTACATGTAATTTAGCGAAATAGAAAATTGTACTTTGAAACTAGTCTAATTAAAAAGCAAACCCTACCTAAACATTTTGAAGGAAAAATTAGGTGCTTCCCATGGTATTTGAACCTTCTCATGGGCCTCACAATAAGTAAGCCGTGAGGGGCCGTGTTGGGGATATGACTATCAGATATGACCCGCCCAGAAGGGGCCGGGTCAACCATAATGGCGGTTCATCTATATGAAGCCCAAGAATATACCAGATGGCGGTATATGAGCCGGCCGGGACTCTGTAGGCGCAGGGCGTCAACCCGTGTATATAAGGGGACGACCCGGCCACGGCTTAGGGCAAGAAACATCAAATAGAGAGCCAGGCAAAGCGTGTTTGTTCCCTGGTAATCGAAACCCTAGCAATACCACCTCAACTGGAGTAGGCCTTTGCCTTCACCGCAAGGGGCCGAACCAGTATAAACTCTCCGTGTCCTTTGTCCCATTTAAACCCTTTAAGCTAACCTTGTCGCAATGGCTCCACAACTAAGTCCTTCCATGAGGACATCTGCCGTGACACTTCCACGACAGTGGCGCCCACCGTGGGGCCAGCACAACGGTGGTTTCGAGTTCTTAAAGGGCAGCTTTGAAGGGCTCAAGGGATACGCTGTGGGCCGAATGACCAAGAGTCATCGCGGCAAGCTCTACATCGACGATGCAGGCTGGGGCCCCGACGCCGGCTCAATTGAGTACGGGTATCGGGTCCCCTTCGGCGGAATCCACGTCTTCATCGACAAGATCGGCGAGCCGGGCCCTGGGTCGGACATCTGCACCGACATCATCAAGACGGCTCAGCGTGTACGACCCGCCCCGGCTCAGCCAGCCGTAAGGCACGTCTTCGTTGGGTTCACCCATGGGGCTGAGTTGGAAGGCTCTGTCTCTGGCGGTGAGACGGAGATCTGCTCTGATGATGAGTCCACGGGCGAGACCGATTCAATGTATCAGCTACAAGATGGAAGGCTTGGGGGCTGTTTCGACGGCGACAGTATTCCGGACCCTCGTGAGCCGACCAACAGGGTGGTGATCTTCATGGCTGGCACGCAGCCGGTTCTTGGCTCGACAGCCGCCGCGGCTATAAACAAGCCAAGAGAGTCAAGGGCTACCTCCGACTCAGAGGTATCATCCAGCTTAAGGAGATCAAAGGCGCTTGATTTCTTCCTAGGTCTCTTGCTGGTCTTGTTGGCGGCTTTCGCGGCAGCCCTAGCCTTTTTAGCAGCCTTGTGGTCATATTTTGCCTTCCAGAAGTCAGATTTAGCCTGCGAAAGAGTAACATACTTGAGTTCACGTAATGTTTGGGTGATGAAGTAAAGTAAGGGAAATCAAGAGACTTACACGTCTGGCGGTGGGTTAAGCTTGCAGAAAGGATTTAGACCCACTTTGCTGCAGTCTTCGAATTTGCTATTTACAAGTGTTGTTGCCATTTCAGTAATGCCCTCTTCAGTCAGAGGTAGAGAGCTATGGCGTAATGGATCATGTGTTCCTCTGGTATAACTACACATCAAGCCAGATCGGCGGCTTAAGGGTATGATCTGCCATGCGACCCAGCAGCGGATTAAATCGACTCCGGTTAAACCATTTCCTAGCAGGGCTTGGACTTTTCTGATAGTAGGGGCGAGTTTCTTACGTTCGGCGGCGGTAAGTTTTGTTGGAAATATGCCCTAGAGGCAATAATAAAATGGTTATTATTATATTTCCTTGTCCATGATAATTGTCTATTGTTCATGCTATAATTGTGTTATCCAGAAATCATAATACATGTGTGAATATATAGACCACAACATGTCCCTAGTAAGCCTCTAGTTGACTAGCTCGTTGATCAATAGATGGTTACAGTTTCCTGACCATGGACATTGGATGTCATTGATAACGGGATCACATCATTAGGAGAATGATGTGATGGACAAGACCCAATCCTAAGCATAGCACAAGATCGTGAAGTTCGTTTGCTAGAGCTTTTCTAAGTGTCAAGTATCATTTCCTTAGACCATGAGATTGTGCAACTCCCGGATACCGTAGGAGTGCTTTGGGTGTGCCAAACGTCACAACATAACTGGATGGCTATAAAGGTACACTACAGGTATCTCCGAAAGTGTCTGTTGGGTTCGCATGAATCGAGACTGGGATTTGTCACTCCGTATGACAGAGAGGTATCTCTGGGCCCACTCGGTAATGCATCATCATAATGAGCTCAGTGTGACTAAATAGTTGGTCACGGGACGATGTGTTATGGAACGAGTAAAGTGACTTGCCGGTAACGAGATTGAACAAGGTATTGGGATACCGACGATCGAATCTCGGGCAAGTAACATGCCGAATGACAAAGGGAATTGGATACGGGATTGATTGAATCCTTGACATCGTGGTTCATCCGATGAGATCATCGTGGAACATGTGGGAGCCAACATGGGTATCCAGATCCCGCTGTTGGTTATTGACCGGAGAGTCGTCTCGGTCATGTCTGCATGTCTCCCAAACCCATAGGGTCTACACACTTAAGGTTCGGTGACGCTAGGGTTGTAGAGATATTAGTATGCAGTAACCCGAAAGTTGTTCGGAGTCCCGGACCCGGACGTCACGAGGAGTTCCGGAATGGTCCGGAGGTGAAGATTTATATATAGGAAGTCCAGTTTCGGCCATCGGGAAGGTTTCGGGGGTAATCGGTATTGTATTGGGACCACCGGAAGGGTCACGGGGGTCCACCGGGTGGGGCCACCTATCCCGGAGGGCCCATGGGCTAAAGTGGGAGGGGAACCAGCCCCTTGGTGGGCTGGTGCGCCCCCCCATGGGCCTCCCCCTGCGCCTAGGGTTGGAAACCCTAGGGGTGGGGGCGCCCCACTTGGCTTGGGGGGCAAGTTCCCCTTGGCCGCCCCCCCTTGGATATCCCATCTCCTAGGGCCGGTGCCCCCCTAGGGGCCCTATATATAGTGGGGGGGGGAGGGAGGGCAGCCGCACCAAGTCCCTGGCCCCTCCCTCTCCCCTCGTAACACCTCTCTCTCCCTCTCTCTCTCTCTCTCTCTCTCTCTCTCTCGTTGGAGCTTGGCGAAGCCCTGCCGAGATCACCGCTGCTTCCACCACCACGCCGTCGTGCTGCTGGATCTCCATCAACCTCTCCTTCCCCTTGCTGGATCAAGAAGGAGGAGACGTCTTTCCAACCGTACGTGTGTTGAACGCGGAGGTGCCGTCCGTTCGGCACTTGGTCATCGGTGATTTGGATCACGACGAGTACAACTCCATCAACCCCGTTCTCTTGAACGCTTCCGCTCGCAATCTACAAGGGTATGTAGATGCACTCCCCTTTCCCTCGTTGCTAGATGACTCCATAGATTGATCTTGGTGATGCGTAGAAAATTTTAAAATTCTGCTACGTTCCCCAACAATGGCATCATGAGCTAGGTCTATGCGTAGTTTCTATGCACGAGTAGAACACAAGTTGTTGTGGGCGTTGATTTTGTCAATTTACTTGCCGTTACTAGTCTTATCTTGATTCGGCGGCATCGTGGGATGAAGCGGCCCGGACCGACCTTACACGTACGCTTACGTGAGACTGGTTCCACCGACTGACATGCACTAGTTGCATAAGGTGGCTAGCGGGTGTCTGTCTCTCCCACTTTAGTCGGATCGGATTCGATGAAAAGGGTCCTTATGAAGGGTAAATAGAAATTGGCATATCATGTTGTGGTTTTGGCATAGGTAAGAAACGTTCTTGCTAGAAACCTATAGCAGCCACGTAAAAACTTGCAACAACAATTAGAGAACGTCTAACTTGTTTTTGCAGCATGTGCCATGTGATGTGATATGGCCAAAAGGATGTGATGAATGATATATGTGATGTATGAGATTGATCATGTTCTTGTAGTAGGAATCATGACTTGCATGTCGATGAGTATGACAACCGGCAGGAGCCATAGGAGTTGTCTTAATTTATTTATGACCTGCGTGTCAACATGAACGTCATGTAATTACTTTACTTTATTGCTAAACTGTTAGCCATAGTAGTAGAAGTAATAGGTGACGAGACAACTTCATGAAGACACGATGATGGAGATCATGGTGTCATGCCGGTGACGATGATGATCATGGCGCCCCGAAGATGGAGATCAAAAGGAGCAAATGATATTGGCCATATCATGTCACTATTTGATTGCATGTGATGTTTATCATGTTTTTGCTTCTTATTTGCTCAGAACGACGGTAGTAAATAAGATGATCCCTCACAATAATTTCAAGAAAGTGTTCCCCCTAACTGTGCACTGTTGCTAAGGTCCGTTGTTCCGAAGCACCACGTGATGATTGGGTGTGATAGGTTCTAACGTTTGCATACAACGGGTGTAAGCCAGATTTACACACACAATACACTTAGGTTGACTTGACGAGCCTAGCATGTACAGACATGGCCTCGGAACACGGAAGACCGAAAGGTCGAACATGAGTCGTATAGAAGATACGATCAACATGAAGATGTTCACCGATGATGACTAGTCCGTCTCACATGATGATCGGACACGGCCTAGTTGAATCGGATCATGTATCACTTAGATGACTAGAGGGATGTCTATCTGAGTGGGAGTTCATTGAATAATTTGATTAGATGAACTTAATTATCATGAACTTAGTCTAAAATCTTTACAATATGTCTTGTAGATCAAATGGCCCACGCTAATGTTGTCCTCAACCTCAACACGTTCCACGAAAAAAAACTACATTGAAAGATCCCTACTGGGTTGGGCCACTGCAGGCTACCTTTGAGGTCACCTATCCTCCCGTGTTGCTAGAAGCGAGACATAGTTGCGCCAATCGACTACTGTGTATATACTGTTCTGCAGGTTTTTCCTTCTTTTTTTATTTTTTTATATTTCTTAAATGTTTTACAATATATATATATATATATATAATTAACTTAGTTTGAAAAATGTACATGAGCGTTAAAAACTTTAGGAAAATGAGAAAATAAATAGTTAGTGCAATTTTAAGAAAATTGTCTACACCATTAAGAAAAAGGTTCATAACTTTAAAAAATGTTCATACATATAAAAAAATTGTTCATGACATTTTCAAAAAAGCACGCATCATATAAAACTTTGTTCAGCCTATTTTTCAGAAAATTTGGTACCATTCAAAAATATGTGCATGCCATTTTAAAATATTCAAAATGTTCATTACATATAAAAAAATGTTCGAACCTTTTGACAAATATGGTTGTAACACATAAAAATACTCGCATGTTAAAACCATGTTCGTGAAAAAATGTAAAAATGTTCAAACCTTTATTTAAAAACTGCTCAACATGTAATTGAAAAATGTACAACACGTATATGAAAAGTGGTTTGCTTGATTTAATTTTTTTAACATGTATTTGAAAAAGGATCAACATATTTTAAAAATGTTTCATCCGTTAAAAGAATTATCATGAAATATAAAAAATTGTTTGTGCAATCTTGAGAAATGTGCATGACATATTTAAAACTGTTCCTACACTAAAACTGGAAGAAATACCCATGTTATTAATTTTGAAAAAGGGAAATGTAAAAAAATAAGAATGAAGGAAAAACATTTTTTTATTTTTTATTTAGAAAAACCAAGCAGAAAATAGAAAACTCAAAAGAAAGTAGGAAAAGGGGGAAGAAAAAACAACCAGGAAACTAGATTAAACCACCAATAACATAAAACCAGAAACAAAAAATCGCTTAGAGAACACCGCTCATTATTGGGCTACCCAACCCACTTCGGCCTGTGACGAGGAGACGGTATCACAGTAAGAAAGACGTAGTACACACGCAAAGAGACAGTAGGTCTCACAATAAGAGAGACATAACATGCACGCAAATTTAGAGAAGTTTTAATTTCAAAAAATTAATGCAGCTTATACTTTGAAACAAACGGAATATAACTTAATACACTACAAAATGCATGATCATGTGTGACGAAAACCCTCGTGACGAGGAAAGAACCGTCACCTAAGATCATTTCGGGTGACACTAACCATCACAAACTAATGCTTTACCGGGGCAGCTCTCCGGGCATCTTAGGTGACGATTTCAGTGTCACAAGACATGTGCATATTTTGTGACGGTTTTCAGTGTCACTGAAAAATCTTGGAAGGGTTGGTAAAGAAAATATTAATAGGTTTTTTAGAGAAGTTTAAATTTTTGAAAAATAATACACCTTACATTTTGAAACACAGAGGGAATAACTTAATACACTACAAAAAATGTGATCATTTGTGACAAAACCCTCGTGATGGGAAAAAATCGTGACCTAAGATCATTATAGATGACGATAGACATCACAAACTAATGCTTGGCCAGGCAGCCCCTCTGGCATCTTAGATGACAGTTTGGTTTGATTTTAGGCTGCGGTTTTCAGTGCCGCAAGACATGTACATATTCGATGATGGTTTTCAATGTCACTGAAAATCTTGGACGGCTTGGTAAAGATAATATAAGTAGAAAAAAAATGAGCATGCAATATTCAAACCCATGACCTCACACTTTCGTAGACGTTGGATTGAGGTTTACAGCTGGGCTAGTGTTTGATTAGTGATAATGATTTGTAGCTCAATTATTTTGTACTATGTCCAATGCCACCCACGTACATGTTGGTGAGATAATTATTTTGTAGTATGTCCATTGGCACTACATGTAATTTAGCGAAATAGAAAATTGTACTTTGAAACTAGTCTAATTAAAAAGCAAACCCTACCTAAACATTTTGAAGGAAAAATTAGGTGCTTCCCATGGTATTTGAACCTTCTCATGGGCCTCACAATAAGTAAGCCGTGAGGGGCCGTGTTGGGGATATGACTATCAGATATGACCCGCCCAGAAGGGGCCGGGTCAACCACAATGGCGGTTCATCTATATGAAGCCCAAGAATATACCAGATGGCGGTTCATAGTAGGCTTGTAAGAGGCCCAAGCCCAGAGACGGCTTAAGGCCCGTAAGTATAAACCGCCATGTACGTATAAACTTGTAATGTAAGGTATGTAAGATACGTCACTGAGCCGGACACATTATATGAGCCGGCCGGGACTCTGTAGGCGCAGGGCGTCAACCCGTGTATATAAGGGGACGACCCGGCCACGGCTTAGGGCAAGAAACATCAAATCGAGAGCCAGGCAAAGCGTGTTTGTTCCCTGGTAATCGAAACCCTAGCAATACCACCTCAACTGGAGTAGGCCTTTGCCTTCACCGCAAGGGGCCGAACCAGTATAAACTCTCCGTGTCCTTTGTCCCATTTAAACCCTTTAAGCTAACCTTGTCGCAATGGATCCACAACTAAGTCCTTCCATGAGGACATCTGCCGTGACACTTCCACGACAGTGGCGCCCACCGTGGGGCCAGCACACGGTGGTTTCGAGTTCTTAAAGGGCAGCGTTGAAGGGCTCAAGGGATACGCTGTGGGCCGGATGACCAAGAGTCATCGCGGCAAGCTCTACATCGACGATGCAGGCTGGGGCCCCGACGCCGGCTCAATTGAGTACGGGTATCGGGTCCCCTTCGGCGGAATCCACGTCTTCATCGACAAGATCGGCGAGCCGGGCCCTGAGTCGGACATCTGCACCGACATCATCAAGACGGCTCAGCGTGTACGACCCGCCCCGGCTCAGCCAGCCGTAAGGCACGTCTTCGTTGGGTTCACCCATGGGGCTGAGTTGGAAGGCTCTGTCTCTGGCGGTGAGACGGAGATCTGCTCTGATGATGAGTCCACGGGCGAGACCGATTCAATGTATCAACTACAAGATGGAAGGCTTGGGGGCTGTTTCAACGACGACAGTATTCCGGACCCTCGTGAGCCGACCAACAGGGTGGTGATCTTCATGGCTGGCACGCAGCCGGTTCTTGGCTCGACAGCCGCCGCGGCTATAACTTCTGGTGCAGCTACGGTCACGGTAGCCGGGGCTAGCGGTTCAGCTCGCCCGCCGGCTCAAGTCTTAATAGATCTACTGGATGCCCTGGCGACTCTGATGGAGATTGAGGTAACCCCAGAAAACCAGGAGCAACAGAAGGCAGTAGTGGCTAAATTACGTGATGGAATAGCACAAGCTAAGGCAGACTTAGTGGCAGAGAACGCTAGGATGGCCGCAGAACAAGCCGTTTTGGACGCCCAAGCACAGCGGATTCAAGCAGATTCATATCGGCTTAGGGTAGATCAGAACGCTTCACATGAAGTCTTGAGGAGGAAGCACCGGAGTCATTTGCCCTTGGTTTACGAGTCAAGGGACCTCTTCAACACCCCTGGAGCTGGGGCCAGTAACCTGCCGGTGGTGAACCGGATAGTTGAACCGCCCAGCCAACCACATATGAACAGCACTCCGCCTCAGCGTGTGATGACACCGCCGAGTCATTACTCCACCCCTCTGGACAACATGATCGCTGTAGCTACACAATTGGCGGCTCTGCCCGATGAGGGTGAAACTCCAGCAGCGGTTGAGACCCGAAGGGCCAGGGAGCTTCTTCAAACAGCTCTGGTGCAGCAGCAGGCTTATTCTTACATCCGTGATCAGATTCATGAGACCCCTCATCCGAGCCGGAGCTAAAGCAGGCACATTGACTCGCCAGTGGTCTCAAGTACTGAAAGGCGCCGTAACCAGCCTTATCGGCATGCAATGGAGCCAATACCCAAGATTTGGTGGACCAGGCCAGAGCACATCAGGAGGCTGAGCTGGCGGCTCATCAGCACGCGCTGGTTTACCCGACAGCTTCAATTGAGGCAGGAGTGGCTTCCAATGCTTTCAGTGTACCGTGTCTAACGACAGCTATATGGAATGAGCGTCTGCCCAAGGACTTCAAAGGTCCTCGTAAGGTGCCTAATTACACAGCCGATCAACCTCCCGAGGCGTGGGTGGAGAGTTATGAGATGGCCATGGAGATGCTGGATGTTAGTGAAGCTGCTTACGCCAAGTACTTCACCATGATGTTAGAAGGGACGGCTCGTACCTGGTTGAAGGGATTGCCGGCTAATTCCATCGGGTCATGGACGGAGTTGAAGGCCCGGTTTATCTAGAATTTCAAAGACACATGCAAGCAGCCTATGTCGATTGTGAATCTGGTTTCTTGCGTTCAGGCCGAGGGCGAGTCCACGACCAGCTGGGTGCGCTGGGTCTCAACCATCATACATTCTTCAGATAACATCAACATCGGCTCAGCGGTTCTGATGTTGGAGAAAAATTGCCGGTTCATTCCACTCAAGCAGAAGCTTGGGAGGCTCAAGCGTCATTGCAACGACATGGGGGAGCTGATGGCGGCTCTAGTTAAGTATGCCGAGTCTGATGGTACCAAGGACCCCGATTCAGAGGATGAAAGATCGGGAAAGGGAAAGAAGAGTAATGGCATGAAGGGACAACAGTACAACTCTGCCAGTCAGGGTGGCAACAATAAGTGCAAGGCTGATGACTTTGTGGCTAACACAGGTGCACGCAATAATGACCAGCGCCGTAGGGGGCCGCCGGCTCCGATGGCAGGATTCGACCTGGAAGCAATGTTAAACCAGCCATGTCCAAAACACGGCATGGATCGTAAACTGGCTACTCATTCGTGGAAGGATTGCAGCATAATGAGAAGCTTTCGGGAATCCATCCAGCGCCACCATGGCCCAAATGGTGGATCAGGGTCCAGCTCTCATAGTCCGGGTCATGGAGGCAGCGACTCAAGTTCCGGATTTCAAGGTCACTGTAACCAGGGTGGTTACAATCAGAATAGTCAGGGGAATCAACAGCAGCAGTCCGATTATCAGAACAATCTAAAACAGTTGAATAGTGGGTAGTATCATGTCTTCACCACTAGCTTATGTAAGCGGGACCAGAAACTTCATAAGAGGGTCGTGAACACGATTGAGCCGGCGGTGCTGCGTTATCTACGATGGTCAGAGCAGCCTATTGTGTGGAGTCGAGAGGATCATCTGCCCTGGGTCGATAATCCGGGTCATCTGGCTTTAGTAGTGGCACCTCAAGTTGGAGGTTATAAGTTTACTAAGGTACTCATGGATGGAGGTAGCAACATTAACATCCTATATTATGAGACCTTCCGACGCATGGGACTGACAGATAAGAATCTTAAGCCGTCAAACACTGTCTTCCATGGTATCGTGCCAGGTAAATCGTCCTACCCAGTGGGTAAGATTTAGTTGGAAGTGGCCTTTGGAGATGAGCATGATTCAAGGTCTGAGACGTTAACCTTCGAAGTGGTCAAGATCAAAAGCCCTTATCATGCTCTGTTTGGGCGGCCGGCTTATGCTAAGTTCATGGCAAGGCCCTGTTATGTTTACTTGCAACTTAAAATACCGGGCTATAAGGGCACCATCACAGTGCATGGGAGTCGCAAGGTGGCCCTGGAATGTGAGGAAGGTGATGCGGCTTATGCGAAATCAGTTTGTGCAACGGAGGAGCTGGAATTTTACGAAGACAGTGTTGACCCGGCAGACATGACGTCCTTGAAGAATCCAACCACAGAGCATGATCCTTCATTAAAGTTTAAATCGACGGACGATACTAAAATGGTTGATTTCACCCCTGGAGACTCATCTAAACAGTTTAGCATCAGCGCCAATCTAGATCCAAAATAGGAAAGCGCGCTCATCGAGTTCATCCGTGAGAACCGGGACATCTTTGCATGGAAGCTTTCTGACATGCCGGGTGTACCGAGGGAACTCGCTAAGCACACTCTTAATATCGATCCCAAGTTTAAACCGGTCAAGCAATTTCTTCGCCGGTTTAACGAGGAGAGGCGGAAGACGATTGGTGAGGAAGTGGCCCGGCTTTTGGCGGCCGGGTTTATCATTGAAGTTTTTCATCCTGAGTGGTTGGCTAATCCGGTGCTGGTACTCAAAAAGAACGACACTTGGTGAATGTGTGTGGATTACACGGACTTAAACAAGGCTTGTCCGTCTGATCCGTTTGCTCTCCCTTGTATTGATCGGATCATTGATGCTACGATGGGTTGTGAGCGTTTGAATTTTTTGGATGCTTATTCTGGTTATCATCAGATCAAAATGGCAGTTAAGGACCAGGAGAAGATAGCTTTCATTACTCCGTTTGGAGCCTTCTGCTATGTGTCTATGCCTTTTGGGCTCAAGAGCGCCCAGGCGACTTATCAGCGGTGTGTACAAAATTGCCTTCACAATTGGATTGGGCGCAATGTTCATGCTTATGTAGATGACATTGTAGTGAAGTCAAGAGAGGAAGAGACCTTGATTGATGATTTGAAAGAGACATTTGACAATCTTCGGGTCTACAAGATGATGCTTAACCCGGCCAAATGCGTCTTTGGTGTGCCAGCAAGCAAGTTATTGGGATTTCTGGTTTCTAACAGAGGCATTGAAGCTAACCCGGAGAAGATCAAAGCCATTACGTCTCTGGCTAAACCGGCGTGTGTCAATGATGTTCAGTGACTGGCAGGTCGTATTGCGGCTTTGAGTCGGTTCATAAGCCGGCTGGGTGAGAAGGCTATTCCCCTTTACCAGATGATGAAAAATACGGATCATTTTGTTTGGAGTGATGCTGCTGATCGGGCGTTTGAAGATCTGAAGAAACAGTTGGCTAAGCCGCCCGTGCTTGCTGCCCCTGTTGATAAAGAGCCTTTGTTGTTATATGTGGCTGCTAATAGCCAGGCCGTCAGTGTAGCCATTGTGGTGGAAAGGAAGGAGGCAGGCAAGGAATATCCGGTTCAACGGCCAGTTTATTGTATCAATGAGGTTCTTATTGAGTCTAAACAGAGGTACCCACACTGGTAGAAGCTTGTTTATGGGGTTTTCATGGCAAGCCGGAAGCTCAAGCATTATTTTCAAAGTCATCCTATCACTGTGGTAAGTTCTGCTCCTTTAGGAGATATCATTCAAAACAGGGAAGCCACGAGCCGGGTTGCTAAATGGGCTATTGAGCTCGGTCCTCATGGTTTAAAATATGTGCCACACATGGCCATCAAGTACCAAGAACTGGTGGACTTCATCAATGATTGGACAGAGTTGCAGGCGCCTAAGGAAAAGCCGGATAATACATATTGGACTATTCACTTTGATGGATTCAGACAGCTGGAGGGCTCGGGGGCTGGAGTTGTTTTGACCTCCCAACGAGGTGACAAGTTTTCCTATGTTCTCCGGTTAATGTTCCCCTGTACTAACAATGTAGCGGAGTATGAGGCCTTTCTCCATGGTCTTCGGATGGCTAAGGAGATGAGCTTAAGCCGAGTGAGGTGCTTTGGCGATTCAGATCTGGTGGCTCAGCAAGTTTCAGGCACTTGGGATTCCAAGGATCCTCTTATGGCGGCTTATCGCCGGGAGGTTGATGCCATTGCAGGTCATTTCAAGGGTTACCAAGTTGAACATATTGATCGTCGAAAGAACGAGGCGGCTGATACTTTAAGCCGGCTAGGATCTTAGCGTAAGCCGGTGCCGCCCAATACGTTTTTGGATATTCTGCTTAACCCGTCTGTGGAAGTGCTTACAGAGGAGGACCTTGCTGTTCCTGACCCAGAAGCACAATTAGTGGCAGCTCTCCATGCTATTCCTGATTGGACAGTTCCGTATTTGGCTTACATGACCCAGGGTGAGTTGCCAGAGGATGAGGTCTTGGCCAGGCAGATAACCTGGTGGTCTAAGCCAAGGACGATTGTCAATGGATAGTTGCACCATCGCAGCGTTACAGGAGCGTTTCAATGTTGCATCTCTCCTGAAGAAGGCTGTGAGATTTTACAAGAAATCCACGAAGGAGATTGTGGTCATCACGCCGGCTCTAAATCTCTGGTAGCCAAGGCTTTCTGTCATGGGTTTTATTGGCTAACGGCTCATGCTGATGCTGAGGATTCGGTAAGTAGATGTGACGGCTGTCAGAAATTTGCACGACGAGCTCATGTGCCAGCTCAAGAATTGAGGATGATTCCAATTAATTGGCCGTTTGCATCTTGGGGGCTTAATATGGTTGGGCCTTTCAAAAGGTCCAAGGATAAGAAGACCCACCTCTTGGTGGCGGTTGATAAGTTTACTAAGTGGATTGAAGCAGAGCCGGTTAGTAAATGTGATGCGGCAACGGCGGTTCAATTCATGAAGAAGGTGATCTTTCGTTTTGGCTTTCCGCATAGCATCATAACAGATAATGGCACCAATCTTTCTAAATGTGCGATGGAAGAATTTTGTCAACGGGAGCATATCCGGCTTGATGTTTCCTCTGTAGCTCACCCTCAATCCAATGGGCAGGCAGAACGAGCGAATCAGGAGATTCTGCGAGGTATCAAGCCCCGACTTATGGTTCCTTTACAGAGAATGCCGGGTTGTTGGGTGGAGGAGTTACCTTCAGTGTTATGGAGCATCAACACAACCCCCAACAGGTCTACGGGTTACACACCCTTCTTCATGGTTTATGGGGTAGAGGCGGTTATCCCTAGTGACATCCGTCACGATTCACCCCGGGTGGCGGCTTATGTTGAGGCCGACAATGAAAAGGCGCGTCAAGACGCACTTGAATTATTGGATGAGGAGCGGACCTCGCGGCGGCTCGTTCGACGATTTACCAGCAAGACCTACGGCGTTATCATAGCCACCGGGTCAAAACCAGAACCTTTCAAGAAGGCGATTTAGTGCTCCGGCTCATCCAAGATCAGACAAATATGCACAAGTTATCACCACCTTAGGAAGGACATTTTGTGGTTAGCAAGAATTTACATAATGGGTCATACTACCTTATCAACGTTCGAGACAACAAGGACTCACGCACATCGGAGGAGGAGACTCGTCGGCCATGGAACATTGCTCATCTTCGGCCCTACTATACTTGAGCCTCCGGCTCTCATGATGTACATAGTTATCTGATGTATATATTATAAGCAGTATAATAAAGCCGTCACCCCTGACAATTCAGGGCCTCTGTCGTTTTAGTTATCCAAAGCTAAGTCTTCATCATTATTTGAGAGGCTTGACGCCCACAACTTCGAGGACCAAAGAGAGTTGGATGCATAGCACAGCTCAAACGTAGGTCCCTAATGATCACTTGGGGGCTTCCTGCTCATTGAGCATAGCTGTCAGTACCCTCTTGATCACGCGCAATGCCAAAATTTATATGATCACTTGGGGGCTTCCATCTCATTGAGCATAGCTGTCAGTACTCTCTTGATCAGGCGCAATGCCAAAACTTATATAATCACTTGGGGGCTTCCTGCTCATCGAGCATAGCTGTCAGTACCCACGTGATCGGCGCAAGGCCAAAAGGTTATATGGTCACTTGGGGGCTTCCTGTTCAAACATAGGTGTATTCACCAAAGAGAACATAGCTGTCAGTACCCTCTTGATCGGCTCAACGCCATGTTTGTAAGTATGCCACTTGGGGGCTTCCTGTTCAAACATAGTCGTATTCGACCAAAGAGAACATAGCGTTACTACCCTCTTGACCAGGTTTGTTCAAACATAGGCGTATTCGACCGAAGAGAACAAACTCTGACTGGGTCGTCCTACATGCAACACCAGCTGCTTCAACTCCATCAGGTCATCCTGATTGACCCGCCGAACTCTTAACGATCAGTCTTTACGGCGTATTCGACCAAGATCTGAGCTCGATTAAGGTTCAAACGGCGGCTTGTCATGCGAGAGTATGGTTTAAAGAGTCAGATGGATCCAGGCTTCATAAGCCGCCTTCCTTGAAACTTGAATAAATCGGCCCATGATATTGTTGCTCCGGCCCCGCATACTCCTCATAAGTCTTTGAGCAAGACCAGACTTATCTAGGGTTCAAATGTCGATTGGGCACACTGTGACTCAGGATCACGGTAGCACGAACAATCCAGTGGCTCCGGCTAGTTTCATTGAAGATGACACTTTACTTTGACAGTCTACAAAAGCCCTGAATTTCTTTTGATTTCTTATTCATATTTGAGTTTTTCGCTGCTTTCCGGTTTTTTATAAGTCGGGCCCAGCTGCCCTATTTACAGCTCACATTGGAAGCACGCTTCGGGTTTATACAACCCATCGGGAGGACAAAATTCTAAATCGCCAAGGTGTCATGAATACCATGGTTGAAGTTATAGCTCTAACACCTCTAAATTGCATGAAGCTGATAAGCCGACAGTTTAAGTATATATCACAGGTATGTTGTTTTCTTAGCAGTTATCAGACCGGCCCAGGTTATAGACTATTCGTCCCCAACGGCTTTCATTGGGTATCATGACCCGCCCGGCGGTAAGCCGCCAGGGCCCTTGTGTTTTTTCTTTGTGTGCAGGATCATAATAATTCACATCTGCATAAGTCAAAGACTATCATACAACGAGTGGTTCTTTAAAGTAGTGGATCATCAGTGTTACAGAAAACAGAAAACATGCACGATGGCACTGCCGATTCAAGTTTTAACTACTCTATTACATAGCTCCATGAGCCAACATGAGGTCAAGTTTTTTGTCAAAACTTAAAGCCTTCAACTGCCTGGCGGTTCACTCTTCTTGATCTTGCTGATGGGAGGCCTCCGGTTCATCCCTTGCCGGTTCTTCTTCCTCCTCCACCGTCTGGAAGTTTGGTTTGGACCAGTCAAAGCCATGCAAGGCGAAGAATTCAGCCTCGTCGTCAATCAGATTGGACGGATCAATATCAGGGGCAAAAGTGTGCTTATGAATCGGCGGAATTAAATCCATCACTTTGTATGTAGGCGTCTGCATCTTCTGATTATCCTCATCGTAAGCTGGCTGATATTTGGAAAGATTGGTCTCTTCAGCGATGACTGTTGCATGAGGACGAATCTCTTTGACACAGGCGGCAAAGTCTTGCTGATCGAAAGAGGTTCCATCTTCCTTTAAGCTAGGATACCCACTAGCTACATCTGCCGAGTCTAATTCTGGTACCCATGCTTTGGCACGACTCAAGGCTGTTACAGCTCCGGCTCTAGCACAAGACCATTTGATTTCTTCAAGTTTGGTGGGCAAGATGGACAATTTCTTCAAAACATCACTTAATAGGTTTGTCCTTGATTCGTTGGGGCGATAGTAGCGAGAGTCTGCTGAGCTCCAGTGTATAATTGCTCAACAAGAGTATAAACCGCCTTGAGCTTTACCAGTGTGTCTTGGCTAAGGTTGTGCTCCTGGGACCTGAGTAAGTTACAGATTGGTTAAATGGCGGTTTACATTATGACGACAAATACTCACTTCGGATAAGTAACAAGGCGACTCACCGAAGATAGCAGAAACTATCTGAGACACACGGTGTTTTAAACTGGAGAGCTCAGTGGTTAGCTCCTGAAGAGCGGCTTCTGCCTTCTCAGCATGCTATATCAAGGCAGTCTTTTCTTCAGCCCAAGCCTTTTTATCCACAGTAAAACTGGTCTTCAATTTTTCCAACTCAGACACACTAAACTGGAATTTTGATTTAGCTTTCCGGGTCTCAGTTTCCTGAGCCGCCAGCCGGGTCTTGGCATCGTTCAGTTGAGATTCCAATTCAGTGGTAGAAGCCTGTAGGCAGCACAGATTTATCAAACATACTTCATGGCGGATTACAACAATATAAGTCCCAAGCACTTTGCAAGCAACAACACTTGGCACTTGGGGGCTAATGCATATTGCTAGTCTCTTCCTAAGGATGAGCCGGGTGTGCTGTAAACAGTCTTAGCCGACTCATGGGGGCTATGCAGTTAAATTCTGCTCTTTTACACAATGATTAATAGGACCGGTTGATTCATACTGATTAAACCGGCCCTTGGGGACTACAACTACAAAATTATGCTATTTTCAGCATCTGGTTTAGTTTTAAACCGGACTTGGAGGTAGTCTAGGACAGAAGCTTGTAAGTTTTTTAAGTCTACAAATTATTCAATCTTATCATAATCAGAAGACTTGGGGGCTGGTAGGATATATAACTTATGTAAGCCGGATGACGTACCTCATACTTCTGGTGCATCTGTTTAACCATCTCAATTTCCAAGTCACGGCTGGAGTGTACTTGACTGAGATAACCAGATAATACTTCACTATTACTCAATTGAGCATAGTGGGACACGTCAAACCTCACTTTTCGTCTTTCCATGACTTCTTGTTTGGCAGAATGTCTAGCTAGTACAGTTGGATTCCCCGGTTCAGTATAGCCAGTGCCAGTGATCAGAATGTCATCAACATGAGTCTCTGGCGGGTTAAGTGAGCTTGACGGTTCAGTAGTTGATGGGTCAATATTGGTTTCATGAACAGACAACTCAGGCATCTCAGGTTGAGTGTTGGAAGCAGGATCTTCTGGTGCAGAGGCTCGCTGGTCCGGTTCAGCAACTTTAGGATCTTTGGCCGTTTTTGTCATCTTCTCCTTCTTGTTGGGCTTTGCTTGGCCGCTAAAGAGAATTTTGACAAGTCAGCATAATGGTGAAGATATAAAGGTACATAAGAAAGATAATTATTCTGACCCAGGGACAGTCTTGAAAGCCGGCAGCTGAGTCTGAGATGAATCGCCAGAGGAAGAACGGGAAATCTCCTGCAAAATTTAATCAAAGGAATTGAGTGGTTAACGAAAGAAACCCGCGAGTAAATAAAAGAGTTAAGGCCAAAAAGAACCTCATTTTGGCGTTTTCGAGGAGTGTTTGGTAAACCGCAGGATAAATCTTCACCTCCACTGGTCCGGGTCTGGCGGCGGCTCTTCTGTTGCTGTTGTTTTAAAAGAAAGTGAGGATATAAATAAGCCAAGGGGTGTGAAAACCTTACTTTCCGGGTTACTCACCGAAGTTTCTGCCTTGGTCAAGGTTCCGAGTCAGAGGAAATAATAGTTACCTCTTCTTCAACTGCTTGGCTGGCTCCCGTGTCATCCTTGCAATAGTCAGTGTTAATAAGGTGGTTGAAAAACAAGCCAAGAGAGTCAAGGGCTACCTCCGACTCAGAGGTATCATCCAGCTTAAGGAGATCAAAGGCGCTTGATTTCTTCCTAGGTCTCTTGCTGGTCTTGTTGGCGGCTTTCGCGGCAGCCCTAGCCTTTTTAGCAGCCTTGTGGTCATATTTTGCCTTCCAGAAGTCAGATTTAGCCTGCGAAAGAGTAACATACTTGAGTTCACGTAATGTTTGGGTGATGAAGTAAAGTAAGGGAAATCAAGAGACTTACACGTCTGGCGGTGGGTTAAGCTTGCAGAAAGGATTTAGACCCACTTTGCTGCAGTCTTCGAATTTGCTATTTACAAGTGTTGTTGCCATTTCAGTAATGCCCTCTTCAGTCAGTGTAACATCCCAAATTTTCAATTTGGAATGTTATACATAGGTCATCCATGCATATCATATTTTATTGCATTTTCATTTTGCAATCCTCAAAATCCTAAGAAACTCAAGGACCCTCGGAGAGAGTTGGGGATTTCCACGGTTTTCATATTTGATTTTTATCAAATAATGAAACGAGGATTTGGATTTTAATTATTTTTCCTTCCTAAAAATATTTCATATTAAAATATATGAGAGGAGATAATATGACTTCTCCAAAAAATTGAAATATTGGAGGAAAATATTAAAATCATTTATTTGATTTTATTTGATTTTATTTGGATTTTATTTGCATTAGAAAAATTGCACGTTTTCAAAATTGCATTTTAGGGCCAAGAAAATGTCCATCTCGTTCTAAATATTTAATTTAGACGGTGAAAATTTGTCTTGACATTTTTTTAGGTTTTTATTTTATTTTCTAGGGTTTTATTTCTGTCGGCGTAATTATTTTAAAAAAATGTTTCTCCCGCGCCCGACTGGGCCTAAGGCCCAGCCGAGCCAGGCCGGCCCGAGCCGCCACCGCCTCCGCGCGCGTGCGCCCGCCGCCGCTCGGACCGGAGTCCGAGCCGGACTCCGCCTCCGCCGCGTCTTGCCCCCTCCCCCAAGTCGCCGCCCCGCCCCTTATAGCCGCCGCCCCAACCCACCACCACCGCAGCCACCGCCGCCCCAAGCCGCAGCTGCCCGCCGCCGCCGCCGCGCCGCAGCCAGCGCCGCCGCCGAGCCGCCGCCGCGAGTCGCTGCCACCACCCAAGCCCGCCCCGCCGGAGCCCTCGCCGGAGGTACCGCGCCGGTTCCGAGCTACCGGTTTTTTTTTAAAAAACGTTCGGTTTTTTAGAAACCCTAGATCCATTTTTTTCGGTTCGCCGGTTTTTCTTGGTTCTTCTAGTTAGCGGACGTTCGTCCGTACGTTCATTTTAACGAATGGTTTTCGCCCGTTAGTTACAGCTAACGAACGCTCGTTCGTTAGTCTGTTCGTCAGTTTTCTTTTTATCGGATTTATCCGCGATTTTCTCGATCGCGATTTCTGATCCGACCTTAGTTTCTGCTTATCTTTTCGCTCGTCAGTCGGAATCAGGTGATTCAAGCGCCTAGATCTTCGTCTCGAAACCTCTTCTGTTTAACCAACTTGAACAAGTTTTTGCTACTGTAAAATTTGACCTAGGTCCAGATTAGTAAACGGATCTTGTTTCTTTCGCTGTTTGAGTTTCGTTGCTCCGTTTGATTTGATTCTTTTTGCTAACTGGAGTTCTTAAGTTGAACTTTCCGGTAAACCTCTTTTATTTGAGTTTTGCTTGCGCATCTTTGCTTGTTGCTTATGTATGTTATTGTTTGTTTGCGATAGAACACCCGGAGTGCGAAGCGTGCTGCTACGAGTCCCTAGGTTTTGCAGATCGTCAACAAGGCAAGTAACACATTGATCATACTCTTTTCATACCCAGTTTTTATGCATTAGTTCCAATCCTCAAACATTGCATGATTAGGATGTCATTAACTTGTGGGTTGGGAAGTAGTTATTGAGGTAGAACCTATTACCCTGTTACTATCAAACCCTTGGGAGTTACTTCTACGCGTTGATTATATTGCTATGCTATGCTCGTAGACGTGGTTCGGGTTTGAGTGAAATCCATGACAGATGTGAGATTGTTAATTAATGGTTCAACTTAAGGTGGCATCTTAAATAAACATCTGGGTGGATTGAGGCACCTGGGGAACCCAGTGTTGTCTGTTTTTTTGGAAATCCTGGGGAACCCATGTGATCTTCCTATGGACCGCCACCCAGGCTCATAGGGAACTGAGATGATTCATGCTAGAAACTTCTGTGTGCAGCCACAAGCTATTATGGGCTCTAGCATAGTTAAGTAAGTTACGTGAAGCTCTTGAAGAGGTAGATCAGCAGGTAGTGGGTTTTGTAGGTTTGGTATAGTCTACCCGGAGTAGAGAGTTAATGTTTCTGAAAGACTGTGTCTCAGTCATCCGTTTCTCAAACACCTTGTAGTGCGAGAAATCCAACGGAGGCGATTGAGTCTTGTGGGGAAAAGTGCGCAAACCTCTGCAGAGTGTACAATCTAATCATGGTTAGCCGTGTCCCCGGTTATGGACAATCTTGAGTATCTAGTACTTGGGTTATCACATGTATCTCGTCACTTTTAATTAAATTTGTTGGGTTGTTAATCACTTTAATTGGGATTGAGTTGGGGTTACCTTCTCAATGTTTCAACCACCATGATAGTTAAATTAAAATCTATTCCTTTGTTATAGGGAAAAATTGGCTTTTCGCAAAAACTATAACCCTAGAGCTTTCCACCAGCCAAATATGCATGTAGTATTAGCATTATTCTGTTCATGCTCTACTGTGTTATATTGCCAGCATATTCCATGTGCTGACCCGTTTTCGGGCTACAACGTATTATGTTGCAGACTTTTCAGACGAGGAGTAAGGTTCATTAGGTCGTTGCCGTGCAGCTCAGTTATGCCATTGGAGTTGATGGACTCACTTTATCTTCCAAGCCTTCCGATGTTATCGCATTAGATGGCCTTAAGCCATATTATTGTAATAAGTTCTCTCTTGAGACATTCGATGTAATAAGTGTGTGATTGCTACTCTGTTATAAATCCTTCGAGTACTGTGTGTGTCAGCATTACCGATCTAGGGATGACACTGAAGCACAGGGACTTGACCGTTGGAGGTCGGGTCGCTACAAGATGGTATCAGAGCACACGCTGAGTGTAGGACACGACCACTAAGCTAAACCATAGGTCACACTTCTCTTCTCATTTCTGACTCCTCTTCAATTTCTACTCTTTAGGATGACGGAGATGAAGAACAAGTTTGCCCAACCGGATGAAGACACACCTTTTGGACGCCACTTGAAGGAAGTCACTAGGTACTTGAACATTGGAACACCAAGCTTCACCGGGACATACAATGCTACCTTGCTAGAAGAGGAGCACTGGATGATTCAAGTACAAGTTCCAGGAAGGACGTTCTCGCCAACTTCTAAACCCATAGAATTTTCTTTAAAAGCACCCACCTGGAGTCTAGGCAAGAGCATGGCAGCCCACACTACCATGGGACGCATTGGAGAAGTCTACAACAGGGAACTTAAGGACACTATCTACCAAATATGTGGGCGCCGAGACGAGCACTGTGAAGTAATCAGCACCAAGAAGGATATATCCATTGCAGCTTTCATCCAGGAGTTAAACCAGCACATTCGACGCTAGGAGAACCAGATGTGCGCGGACATGATGGACTTGAAGAAGGCGAAGACTAGGATCATCGAGCTAGAGGAAGAACTCAAGTTTACACGCGATGGATATGAGGAGGAAATCAAGACACTACTGGAGAAGAATGACGACCTGGTTAAGAAGATCGGAGTATTCATGGGAGGTCTCGCACCGGGAGTAGAAGATGACGATTCCACTTGCCCGGACAACTACATCATCATCGACGACACCGATTCCGATCCAAGTGATGATGACTTCGAAGACGAAGCTGGAGCCGATATCATGGAGTCTTCCACCGATCAAAATTTCTAGAGGACCACCATATATTAGTAGTATTTCCCCCATGTATTTAGTAGTAATTGAGCACTTTTGCCATAGTTCTAGACCGCTTGTATGCCCTTGCTTGATTGATTGAGTGAAATGATTGTGTTTGTCTCATGTGCATATGGGTAGTGCTTTCTCATTAGACCCCTTTTCTATTCTGATCTCTTCCATCTAAACCCATCAGATGCCTCCGAGACGTGACCCCGGTTTTGTTTTCCCACCGAAGCTCACCCAGTTGATCCAGCAGCAAAATACTTTGATGCAATTGCTAGTTCAGAACCAGGGCAACAACAACAACAACCCGCCACCAGTGGACAACCTAGCCCATTTTCTAAGGTTACAACTGCCGGTGTTTTCCAGTAGCACCGAGCCTATAGTTGCCGATGATTGGCTCCGCGGGATTGGAAGGGAGTTAACCACTGCGGGATGCACTAATGCTGAGAAGGTGCATTTTGCCGCACATCAGTTGGATGGACCAGCAGCATCATGGTGGGAGAATTACACTGTCACCTACCCCATAGCCACGGTGACATGGGACCAGTTTCAGCAAGCTTTCCGCACAGCCCATGTCTCAACCGGAGCTATGCAGATGAAGAAGCGGGAGTTCTGCAACTTACGCCAGGGGAACCGTACTGTGGCTCAGTACGCGGATGAGTTAGCAAGTTATCACGCTATGCCCCTGATGATGTGGCCACAGATGCCGCGAAGCAGGAGAAGTTTATGGAAGGGCTGAATGACGAGATGAGCATGCAGTTGATGGTAGCAACCTTCAACAACTACCAGGAGTTGGTAGACAAGGCTCTTATGATTGAAGGGAAGCAACAACAGATTGAGAGTCGTAAGAGGACATACGGAAAAGGGAAGTATAACTCAGGAGCTCAGCAGAAGCCTCGCCTAACCCCGAACTCGGGAGGACTAGTTCATAACCATGGAGGTCACAACCACGCTGGAGGGGGATCGCATAACCACAATGGTGCTAAGAATGGGAATGGGAACAGAGCTAACAACAATCAGAACCGCTCCAACCCAGCCACACCCTCCAAAAGAGATCCAAGTCAAGTTACTTGCTTTAAGTGCGGGAAGAAAGGGCACTATGCCAATGATTGCCCTGAAGGAAGGAATGGAAACGGAAATGGGAGCGCGGGGAAGAAGCCTAATCCATTCAACAAAGGACAAGTGAACCACGTTAACGTGGAGGAGGTTGAAGAGCAGCCGGACGCGGTAATAGGACCCCTCTCTTAGTGAGTTCACCTGGAGCAGAATACATGGCTAGCCGATGGTGCAACCAGATATCCCTAACCATTGGTACACATGTTTTTCCATCCGACCTAATTATCTTGGAGTCACAAGGTTTGGATGTGATATTGGGTATGGACTGGATGTCAAAGTATGGAGGAAGTCGATTTATCTCACCACCCCGGAGGGAAAAAGTATTAAGTATGTATCTAGGCATGTGCCCAGGAGGAGCCAGGTGAATGCCCTTACGAGAGTTGTTCAAGAGGAAGTGCCTGTAGTGAAGGATTACCCGGATGTTTTTCCAGAGGAGTTACCAAGCATGCCACCGGATAGAGACATTGAGTTTCTGATAGAGCTATTGCCAGGTACCGGGCCAATATCCAAGAGAACCTACCGGATGCCCCCGAATGATCTGGAGGAAATTAAGAAACAGATCAAGGAGTTATTGGAGAAAGGGTACATTCAAAGAAGTTCATCACCTTGGGGAGCCCCAGTGCTTTTGGTTGAGAAGAAGGATAAATCCCTAAGGATGGTTGTTGATTATCGAGCTTTGAATGAAGTGACGATTAAGAACAAGTACCCACTGCCGACGGACCCCAAGAAGACAGCATCCATCAGAGCTCAACTGAACCCAACAGTTGACGCCGCACTACGAGAATTCCTGCGCAAAAACTGGGACATATTTGCCTGGCACCCTTCGGACATGCCAGGGATCCCACGCAAGCTGGCCGAACATAGCCTCAATATATTAAAGGGGTTCAAACTGGTTAAGCAAACACTGAGATGCTTTTACGAACCCAAGCGACAAGCCATGGGGGAGGAGCTGGCCAAACTCATCGAGGTCGGATTCATTAGAGAAATCAAACATCCAGACTGGCTGGCAAACCTGGTGATGGTACCAAAGAAGGACATATCTTGGCGCATGTGCGTCGATTTCAAAGACCTCAACAAAGCCTACCCTAAGGATCCCTTCCCCCTCCCCCGCATTGATCAAATCATTGACGCCACCGCAAAATATGACTCACTGTGTTTCCTTGATGCATACTCCGGATACCATCAAATAAAAATGAAGGAATCCGGTCAAGCTTCAACAGCATTCATTACCCCCATATGGGCCATTCTGCTTCAATACCATGCCCTTTGGGCTCAAGAACGCCGGCGCCACATATCAACGCATGATTCAAACATGCCTAGAGAAACAGATTGGCAAAGCAGTAGAAGCTTACGTTGATGACGTCGTCATCAAAGCCAGGCACGTGGAAACACTAATAGATTACTTACATCTTACCTTCGACAACCTCAGGGCGTATGACATCAAGCTTAACCCGGAAAAGTGTGTCTTCGGCGTCCCCGCTGGAAAACTGCTGGGCTTCATCGTCTCCAATAGGGGAATCGAAGCAAACCTAGCCAAAATTTTGAGCTTTGTCACAATTGGATAAGCCAACAGACCTTAAACAAGTTCAAAAACTTGCAGGTTGTGTGGAATCTCTAAGCCGCTTTATCTCCAGATTAGGAGAAAAGGCACTGCCACTCTATCGCCTTCTACGGCAAACCGACCACTTCGAATGGACGGACGCGGCAACAACCGGACTGGAAGAAATAAAAACCCTTCTTGCGAGCAATCCAATCCTGGCCGCACCAAACACCGGCGAACCGATGGTATTATACATATCGGCAACACATCAGGTGGTGAGCATCGTACTCGTTGTTGAACGAGAACAGGACGGACATAAATTCCCACTTCAGAAGCCAATATACTACGTGTCTACTGTCCTTACACCATGCAAATCCCGGTACCCTCATTATCAAAAAATAGCATACGCGGTCTTCATGGCATCCCGAAAGCTCCGTCACTACTTCCAGGAGTGTTCGACACGGTGGCCTCCGAAGTACCACTCAACGACATTATAAACAACCGCGATGCTATGGGCCGGATTGCCAAATGGGCCATTGAGCTCTTGCCATTTGACATTACATACAAACCACGTCGAGCTATCAAATCCCAAGTTCTGGCCTACTTCATCGCCGAATGGACAGAGGCCGAACTCCCTAAAGAGTACGGCACATACTCCAATTGGGTCATGCACTTCGACGGCTCCAAAATGCTGGCAGGGTTAGAAGCACGTATCGTTTTAACGTCCCCCACTGGAGACATCATCCAGTATGTTCTCCAAATACCATACACAGACTCCAACAACGCAGCCGAATATGAGGCCTTATTGCATGGTCTACGGATGGCTGTCTCCATGGGCATACAACGCCTAGAGGTGCGCGGGGACTCAAACCTTGCGATATCTCAAATAAATGGAGATTTTGATGCTAAAGATCCGAATATGGCAGGGTATCATAACGCAGTCGTAAAAATGTCGGCACGGTTCGAGGGGCTCGAGTTCCATCATGTGGCTCGAGAAAGTAATCAAGCGGCGGACATTCTTGCTCGTATTGGCACCAAGTGCGACCCCGTCCCACCTAATATCTTCCTGGAAAGGCTCTTTAAGCCATCCGTGGTGTGGCAGGGAGAAACGGCAATACTAGTCCGGACCGAAACATAAACCCAGATCCCGGAAACACTGAAATAACACCATCGGCGCATCTCATCATGGCAGTCATTGCCCCATGGACCGAACCCTTCCTGGCCTACCTTAATAGGAAGGAGCTTCCTGAGGACCAGAATGAGGCCCTCTGCATTGTCCGGCGCTCGAAGGCCTACAAGGTTCATGATGGAGAGCTCTACAAGAAAAGCGCCACCGGAGTCCTTCAATGATGTATATCCGAGGAAGAGGGGCGGCAGCTCTTGGCTGAAATTCATGCCGGACTCGGCGGTCACCACGCCGCAGCTCGGGCCCTTGTTAGCAAGGCCTTCTGTACAGGGTTTTATTGGCCGATGGCCCGAGCGGATGCACATGACCTTGTCCAACGTTGCGTCGGATGCCAACTCTTTGCCAATCAAAGCCATATGACCCCCACTGCCGTACAAACAATCCCCATCACTTGGCCTTTCGTGGTCTGGGGACTCGACATGGTTGGACCCCTTAAAGGGGGAAGCCATAAGAAAAAATATCTGCTGGTTATGGTGGACAAAATCTCTAAGTGGATAGAGGCTAAACCGGTCAAAATGGCTGAGTCCGGCCTGGTGATAGACTTCATATCCGATGTTGTGCAACGTTATGGTGTCCCACACAGCATCATCACTGACAACGGCTCCAATTTCACAGCCGACGAGGTAAAAACCTGGTGTACTACTCTGGGTATTAAAATCGATTATGCCTCCGTCTAGCACCCACAAACCAATGGTCAAGTAGAACGCGCCAACGGTCTTATTATGAGCAGAATCAAGCCCAGACTAGTGCGGTCTTTGAAAGAATCAGACAAACACTAGGTTCAGGAGCTCGACTCCGTACTTTGGGGGGCTGCGAACCATACCCAACCATACTACCGGTACACACCTTTCTTCATGGTGTATGGTGCAGAGGCCGTATTGCCCTGCGATACTATTCACGACTCACCTAGAGTGTGTATGTATGAAGAGAGAGAAGCCGAGCTTGATTGGCAGGACAGCCTAGATGCCCTGGAGGAGGAACGCGATGTCGCAAAAGCTCGCTCAGCAATTTACCAACAGCAGGCTCGAAGATATCAAAGCAGAGAAGTACGGGCCAAGACTTACAACGTCGACGAACTCGTTCTACGCCTCCCGGAGAAGAAAAAGGACAAACTCAAGCCCAAATGGGAGGGTCCCTTCATAATTGATGAAGTTCTCACTGGAGGAGCGTACCGTCTTCGCGATGCATCAGACAATCGCCTCGAGCCGAACCCCTGGAACGCGGCCAGACTCCGGAGATTGTACGCCTAGCGCTAAACTCATTGTTCGTCTCCTCCTCCCCTGTAGTTTCCATTATTTTTTCTATCTTTTCTGATTACTTTCTTTTTCTTGCTTTTAAGCTTTAAGTACGGCTAGACCGCACACCATTGGCACATACATCTTTAAACATGTACGCCACCTATACCTGGGGGCTTCTTGGACAGAAGTTCTTGTCATTCCTTGAGCATCAAGCTCCTCACATATGAGTTTCTCCATATGTACCTTTTCTTTGCCACTATATGCATCGATATGACTTAAGTTTTGGCCAAGCTGGGTTGCATGGCTCCTGTGCTTATGCCCTATGTTCTCATTAGTTCGGCTAGGGCATAAAGGGCGCACCTCTGTGATTGTTACTGCCGGGTCATCCGGATGTGTACCTCAGACTAGGTGAAGCCGAAAGCTAGCGTTCTTAAGGGAATATTCGGTCGGTGAATTAAATATGTTTTCTAAACTCACTCCATTGTGCACCCCCAAAAGTTATACAAACGGTGGTGCTCGCATCACAATTTAGACATGTACATTACACTACAAAAAAATACACTTCCGTGATGATACGTGTTTGTCACAGTAGGTCGCGTTTTCTGTCATGCATGTACATCCATGACAAATTTATGACAGAATCAAGATAGTCATACCTGTGCTGTCATAGAAGTGTTCCATGACATTGCCAAAATTATCATCACGGAAGTGTCCACTTCCATGACGATAAATCGCGCGTCACAGAAGTGCTTTCGTCAAGGGTAACCGACACGTGGTATCCACTGTAATGGAATCCCGTTAAGCTATCGGGTCGGATTTTGGATCCGATAACCCGTTAACAGCCACGACCAATGCCGATTTTCCACGTGTAAAATTCTCATTGGCTGACGGATCCATGCGTCAGCTCCGCGTTGGCACAGGTGTCACTCATCCAACGGTCGAGATGGGCCTATGATATGTTGACACATGGACCAGCCCAAAAGTGGCCCACAAAGATTAAATGGGCCGGCACAACCGAAGGCCCATAAGATTTAGCGGACCATAATGGGCTGGCCCAGCTAAAGGCCCACAAAATTTAGCGGACCATAATGGGCCAGCCCAGATAAAGGCCCACACGATTTTGCAGACCATAATGGGCCGGCCCAGCTAAAGGCCCACAAGATTTTGCGGACCACAATGGGCCGGCCCAGCTAAAGGCCCACTAGATTCTGCCGACCATAATGGGCCGGCCGAGCTAAAGGCCCAACATTCTCTGTCAAACCGGCCCGTCAACGGCCTGTCCTAAACTTGTCATCAACGCAGCCCATGGTCACTTCTGGCCCGTTAACAGTTCGCTAAGTAATTGGGCCGAATTACGACCCGATGTATTTCCGGCCTATTAAAGGTCCGGCTTCATTTGGGCCCATTTACAGGCCATCAAAACTTTCGGCCCATAAATGACCGTGAAGGACTTGGGTCATATTCGGCCATGTCTGACATTCGGCCTATTAGAGGCCCACTATAGCTTTGGGCCACTTTCGGCCTGTTGTCATTTTCGGCCTGTTAACGCCGGACGTAAACCATGGGCCATATGTGGCCCAACGTCATATCGGGCCCATTAACGGCCCATATAAAAATGACGATAATCTAGCCCGACTGAAGTTCCGGCCTGTTAAAGGCCCGTGTATTAGGTCGGTGCATTTACGGCCCGTCCGAATTTCGGCCTGTTAAAGTCCAGTGGCTTATTTGGCACAATCAGGGCCCAATCTCACTTTCGGTCTATTAAAGGCCCATGTATTTTATGGGCTCGAGATATTTACACCTGTAAATGGCCTATTTTTACTGAGGGCCCCAATTATGTTTAGGCCTGTTAAAGGCCCACTACGGGCACATGCCTACCAGAAAAATATGAAAGCTTATGGTGATTTAGGCCCAGATATTTTTAGTGGGCTACATGCCAATTTCGGCCCGTAATCGTTTTTAGCCCAATTGGAATGGGCCCGATGAATGTTGAAATGTTGGGCTCCTATGAAGGTTTCGGCCGAATACATTACTAAGATAAACCTACACTGTACAAAAATAGCGTCGTAATTACTGCAGCCTGAGGCAGCATCATAAATGTTGTATCACAACAAAATAAATTCCAACCATACAACAAAAGGCCTGTTGGCATAAAGTTTATAGTCCTTCCAGATAAAAGCACCATCAGATGTATAGAAGCACAGATCATTTGACCTGAGTGCTAATGTTTCAGGCTGTAGAATCTGATGGAGCAGCACGATCTCCACCTTTTTTCCGCCATTGCTCTTGAACAACGAAGCGAATGTCTGATAGTCTAGTTTCAAAACCATTCATATCTTGACGACATTTCTCAACCACTATTCTTGTTTCCGAAACAACATCCATTAGGGATTGGACTTGTGTCTGGAGCACAGATATATCACTCTGTCTAGTAGGAAGATTTTGTTCAGTAGGCGATTTGGACGATGTTACCTTGACAACCAACCCAGAATTACGCAGGAAGGTGCTTTTTGCACTGTTAGTGGAGAGATACTGACGCACTGCAGCAAGAGGTGACATTGTGCCGGTAGTAGCCTCGTCACCTTCAGGTGGTTGTGGCTGTTCAATCATTTGTTCCATAGCTTCCTGAAAGTTTGAACTTGTAAATTAGTGTATCAGATAAGTTACTAATGAGACAAAAACAAACAAATTAGGTTAAATGTTTATACATAACTTATTTTGGTGAACTACTATAATACATTAGCATGTATTGTAGTGCCAATTACATAATAAAATCACTTTCGGAACATATGTCCATGTAGCATGCCTACCGTATTGTCTATTTCCTCACATTCGTTGACATCTAAGGATAAAGAGACATGGTTTAAAGTAGGATGAACATAGTATGACATCATTCATATCATGGGCAAACAGATATAAAACAAACAGGCTATTTTATCATTGTGTGCGCACGTGAACATAACAACTAGATTACAGATCAAGACCAAAAGAATATCCTTCATCTCTTTTAAACCATGTAAGGTGAAATGGTACGTTAAGACAACTGTGAATAAAAGTGAACAGAGTAACTGACATTGGTTGCAAACCAAGTAGTTAAATGAACACATCACAGTACCAATCAGTTCAAGGCAGGAGGAGTAAGGACTTACAACAGCGGCTTGAACTGGTGTGCTCATGCCCTTCATCTTGCTGGTGTGGCAATCCTTGAAGATTTGCACTGCATTCGGTTTAGGTTCTTTTTGGTCTGCACAGGATTTCCTATGTATTTGGAACAAGTCAATATAGATATGATAATATGGCACAAAAAAAGAAGGAAGTAGCAGCTATTTACAAGAGCCTCGCAGTGTGCAATATAGCTACGAGATCCTGTGGTCTGTTGGAATTTCACTTTAGATCGGTTGGTTTTGTTCTTGAAACAGTTAGCCTAGAAGAAGATACACTTGTAAGGCACATACATAAATACAAGTTCAATATGTGGTCTGATCAAATACATATAGCCTACCTGATACTTTGGATCAGACCAGTGTTTAATGAGGGATGTCCAGTCTTCATCTGTAATATATTCCACTGGAGATGTTTGGGCGATTTCATTGTTAGCCTTGCCTTCAAAGTGAGATTTTCTAAGGTGGTACCGATACTGTCACAGAGCGGACTGAAAAACATGAGTGCATGCTTGTCTAGTTGCATCATCTTTTGGATCCAACTTGAACCTCATCTGTTGAAAAAAGAATGTGAGTCTTATTAGGAGGAAGCTAGAAAGTATGGGACAGAGCAAGACAATATTACTAATTGCGATGAATAACATTACTCACGGATAATGGTCAAGGAAGGTGTTAAACTGGGTATTGTCTTTCTCATTCCTGTACTGGATCCACATTGGGAGGATACGTGCATGACACCTAACGGCAACGGCTGCCTCTGATACTAACTTGGCTGACTCTGTAGCATCACATGGCCTTTTTAAACCTGCCTCAAAATGGATCTCCATTCTTCCTCCTTTAGATTTCGTTAATCTGTCAAGAATTATCCCTGATGTCTGTTTCCGCTTGCGCCATGGTGCTAGTTCAACAATGAATATGGAAAGTGTTAGTGTACATCAAACTGTGAGAGTACATATAAAGGAGCATGCAACTGCAACTTGACTCGGTCAGGTACCGTCTTGGTGTTAATGCTCATGAGGTTCATCTGATCTTGCCAAGTCCTGTTGTGTCAGCGGTGCTTCGGAAGTAGTGTTAGGTGTGAAGGCAGCTTGGGAACTGGCCAGTTCCGGAGCAAACGAACGAGTAACTGGTTGAGATGCTGGTATAGTTGAAGCGGATGCTGCAGCTGGTGGAGCAGGTGATACTGTGTTTGTAGATTTAGCCGGTGGACTTGGACCTTCTACTGCACTATAAGTACCAGCAGAATCTCGACGGCAGAACCTTTTCCGTTTTACCCGACGAGTAACAGCACTCCCTACTATATTATTTTCCTTGATCTTCTTTGACTTTGCCATGTCAAGCTGTACCCACAACACAAAAGAATAAAATCACTCTTCAGAACTCATTGATGCATGATACAGACAAGCAATACTTTGATGTAAGATAACTGTATGAGGATGGAATATGTAAGAAAAATAGGACGGCATGACATATTCACAGCTACGATGTGCAAACTAAGCAGAAGGATTTTCAAGAAAATAGAAGTAATGCAAGCTAGACACCATATGAAAGATGCAAGCAATATTACTCTGCCAAGTTAAAAGTGTCTTGTCATAAGTGGCAATTCGAAAAATTAGAAGCAGTACAAAGTAGAAATCAATGCAAGATGCAACCACTATCAAACTGCCATGTTAAAAGCATCCAATCATGAGTGACTGATGCAGGATACACAACAGCAGTACCTTGATGTAAGAACATGGTATGATAGATAGATGCAGTGTATTCTAGACACAGAAAGCCATGTCATATGCACATGTATAACGTATAAACTCAGCAGGTGCAATTTAATCAAAATAGAAGAAATACAGGCTAGACAACATATGCAACATGAAACCAATTATCACACTGTCAACTTAGAGCAAGCACCTGCGATGGTGGAGTACGGGAGATGAACTCATCATGTAGACTTGGGACTTCAACTTCATTAGCAGTAGAAGTGGCAAATCTAGAGAGTCTCTGTTTGCGTCGGTGCGGAGGACCACCAACATCCCCTAACTTACTCTTTTCCTTCCTATTTTCTGATATTGCCTTATGAAGTCAAAACCACAAGAAGATGAATAAAATTAGCTCTGCATAACTGGTTGATGCATGATACAGACGAACACTACTTTGATGTAAGGCAAGCGCATGATAGGAGGATGGAATATATACAAAAAAAAGACAGTGTTTCATATTCACACGTACGATAGGAGGATGGAATATGTATGAAAAAATAGTAAGAGGAAGGCATTTCAATAATATTAGAAGAAATGAAAGCTAGGCACCATATGAACATGCAACCAATATCACTCTATCAGGTAAAAAGTGTCTCGTCGTAAGAGCCATTTCAAGAAATTAGAAGCAGTACAAGCTAGAAGACAATTCAAGATGCAACCTACATCACAGTCCCAAGTTAAATGTGTCTTATGGGTAAGTGATCGTTGCAGGTATAAGTTGTAAGCTACGCAGATGCAATTCAACATAATCAGAAGCAATACAAACTAGACATCATACGTAAAACGCAACCACGTATAACAGTTCCAAGTAAGAGCAAGCACCTGTGATGGTGGAGTAGGGGAGATGTGCTCATCATGTACACGTATGTTCTAGAAACGGGAACACATGTCATATTCACAGGCATTATGTGTAAAGTAAGCAGATGCAATTCAAGTTAGAAGCAACACAAGCTAGACATCATACGCAACATGCAACCACATATAATAGTGTCAAGTTAGAGCAAGCACCTGTGATGGTGGAGTAGGGGAGATGTGCTCATCATCTACACAGCTACATTGACTGTCCAGCCTTGTGTTGTCTTGCGAATCTTGTTGGGAGGATGGCGGAGTAGAATCTGTAGAGACCCCCTGTTTGAGTTGCTCTGAAGGACCACCATCATCCACTGCCGGACTAATTTCCTTCAGCTGTAATGATTTTGCATTGTGAAGTCAAACCGATAAGAAAAAAGAATAAAATTCGCTCTTCAGAACTCATTCATGCATGATACTAACGAACACTACTCGGATGAAAGGCAAACACATGATGCGAGGATGGAATATGTATGAAAAACAGGATGGTGTGACATATTCACACCTATGATGTGGTAACTAAGCAGAAGGCATTTCAACAAATTAGAAGCACTGCAAGCTAGACACCATATGAAAGATGCAACCAATATCACTCTGCCAAGTTCAAACTATATGGCGTTTCAACAAATTAGAAGCAGTACATGCTAGAAATCATATGCAAGACACAACCAATATCACAGTGGCGACTTAAAGGTGCCTTATCATAAGTGACTGATGCAGGATATGCAAGAATAGTAGTATGATGTAGAAACAGGAACACATGTCATATTCACAGGCATTATGTTTAAAGTAAGCAGATGCAATTCAACAAAGATAGAAGCAATACAAGCTAAACATCATACGCAACATGCAACCACATATAATAGTGCCAAGTTAGAGCAAGCACCTGTGATGGTGGAGTAGGGGAGATGTGCTCATCATCTACACAGCTACATTGACTGTCTAGCCTTGCGTTGTCTTGCGAATCTTGTTGGAAGGAATGGCGGAGTAGAGTCTGTAGAGAACCTCCGTTTCAGTTGCTCGGAAGGACCACCATCATCCAATGCCTTGCCAATTTCCTCCAGCTTTATTGATTTTGCATTGTGAGGTCATACCGACAAGAAAAAGGAATATCATTCGCTCTTCAGAACTCATTCATGCATGATACTGACGAACACTACTCTGATGAAAGGCAAAGTCATGATACGAGGATGGAATATGTACGAAAAAATGGACGGCTTGACATATTCACACCTATGATGTGGTAACTAAGCAGAAGGCACTTCAACAAATTAGAAACACTGCAAGACACCATATGGAAGGTGCAATCAATATCACTCTGCCAAGTTAAAACTGTCTTGTCATAGGTGGCGTTCATCAAACTAGAAGCAATACATGCTAGAAATCATATTCAAGACGCAAACTAATATCACACTGCCAACTTAAAGGTGTCCCATCATAAGTGACTGATGCAGGATACACAAGAAGAGTAGTTTCATGTAAGAACATGGTGTGATAGACAGATATAGTATGTACCAAAAACAGGAAAGTGTGTCATATTCACATGTATCATGTGTAAGCTAAGCAGATGCAGTTTACACTAATTAGGAGCAATACAAGCTAGACACCATATGCAACATGCAACCAGATATCACACTGCCGAGTTAGAGCAAGCACCTTGGATGGTGGAGTAGGGGAGCGGAGACTTGGACCTTGTAATGCACTATTAGTACAAGGAGAATCGGTACAGATGCTTCGTTTACGTTGCTACAGAGGACCACCATCATCGCCTTCCTTACTCTTTTCCTTCCTCTTTCTTGATTTTGCCTTGTCAAGTCAAACCCACAAGAAAAAAGAATAAAATTTTCTCTTCAGAACTCATTGATGCATGATACTGACGAACACTACTTTCATGTAAGGCAGTCGCATGATAGGAGGATGGAATATATATGAAAAATAGGACGACGTGACATCTTGACATGTATGATGTATAAAGTGTAAACTAAGCACAAGGTGCTTGAACTTGTTAGAATCGATGCAAGCTAGAAACCATATGAAAGATGAAACCAATATCACTCTGCCAAATTAAAAGGGTGCCCTAACAAATGTATTTGACCAAATTAGAAGCAATACATGGCAATAGGCTAGAAATAATATGCAATATGCAACGAATAAAGGTGACTCATCATAAGTGATTGATGCAGGATACAGAAGAGAGGTAGTTTCATGTAAGAACAAGGTTAACACATAGATGTAGTGTGTACCAAAAATAGGAAGGCATGTCATATTCACAGGTATAGTGTGTAAACTAAGCAGATGCAATTTACCCTAATTAGAAGCATTACAAGCTAGACACTGTATGCAACATGCAACCACATATCACACTGCGAAGTTAGAGCAAGCACCTGTGATGGTGGTGTAGGGGAAGTGCGGTCTTCAGGTACAGAGCTACGTTCAATATCTTCATTTAGGCTTGCTGTTTCTTGAGAATCATGTGGAGAGGATGAAATTGCATTCTTTATAAGAGTATTGCGTCTCATATTAACCCACGCGCGTGATTGTCTCATCATAAGCGATAGACGCAGGATACACAAGAACAGTAGTTTGATGTAAGAACATGGTGTGATAGGCAGATGTAGTATGTACCAAAAACAGGAAGGCGTGTCATATTCACATGTATAATGTGTAAGCTAAGGAGATGCAATTTAACAAATTAGGAGCATTGATGAGGGATACACAAGAAAAGTGCCTTATCATAAGATATAGTATGTACCAAAAACAGGAAAGCGTGTCATATTCACATGTATCATGTGTAAGTTAAGCAGATGAAGTTTACACTAATTAGGAGCAATACGAGCTAGACACCATATGCAACATCCAACCAGATATCACACTGCCAAGTTAGAGCAAGCACCTTGGATGGTGGAGTAGGGGAGCGGAGACTTGGACCTTGTAATGCACTATCAGTACAAGGAGAATCGGTACAGATGCTCCGTTTACGTTGCTGCAGAGGACCACCATCATTGCCTTCCTTACTCTTTTCCTTCCTATTTCTTGATTTTGCCTTGTCAAGTCAAACCCACAAGAAAAAGGAATAAAATTTGCTCTTCAGAACTCATTGATGCATGATACTGACGAACACTACTTTCATGTAAGACGAACACTACATATCACACTGCCAAGTAAGAGCAAGCACCTGCGATGGTGGTGTGGGGGAATTGCGGTGATCAACTAGAGAGCTACGTTGACTATCTTCATTTAGCCTTGCTGTTTCTTGAGAATCATGTGGGGAGGATGACACTGCACTCTTTAAACGAGTATGGCGTCTCACAGAAACCCACCCGGGTGACTGTCTCATCATAAGTGATTGACGAGGGATACAAAAGAGCATTAGTTTGATGTACGAACATGGTTAATAGACATATGTAGTATGTATCAAAAACAGGAAGGCATGTCATTATCAAAGGTATAATGTGTAAAGTAAGCAGATGCAATTTAACCAAATTGGAAGCAATACAAGCTAGACACCATATGCAACATGCAACCACATTTGACAGCGCGAAGTTAAAGCAAGCACCTGGGATGGTTGTGTGTGGCAATTGAGATCATCAACTGCAGAGCTAAGTTCACTGTCTCCAACTGCTGACACTGCACCCATTAGAGCGATGGAACACTTAGTGCTTATCTTCGAATTACACTGGAGCGACTTCTGTCTTTTCTTTTCTGCATTCATCAACACTGCATCAGAGTCTGAAATACCCATGCATAAAAAACAGTAGTGTGAGTATGGGTGAAGTGTGTGCACAATTAGTACAGTGTAAAGGTAGCAGATAGCAGGTCGGTGAGAAATAAATGACGGGAGACATATGATAGCTCTACAACATGCATGGCACACTAAATTACTACAGGATTCTATGAAAATAACAGTCGACTGAAAGCAAATAGGTCAGTCCATTTTTTCTGCATCGCCCGATGTACAAAGAACGGGCAGATCGCCTTCATCTACCTCCAGCGAGTCAGTGTTGACGATCTTCCTTGAAACACCAGCGACCACCGACTTAGTATTCCTCCCCTACCTGCGCCCTCCCCTCGACCTCACCGCACCGCCGTGCTAGGAACCGCCCCCCGGCCATCCATTCAAGCCCCGCCGACCTCCAGATCGGGCGCAAGCAGCTCCTGCGCCCCACACCCCTATGATAGACACTGATGTGCCGCTTCCCCGGGGAACAGGCGGACTAGGTGCTCCACGCGCCTAAGCGGGTGCTGCTTCTTTTAATTGCGGTTCGACTGACCCTGAATTGAAATCCAGGTGTGCTACTGACCTCTAGCAAAGGTGAAATAGTAAAAGGGAGGAAACCTTGTGCATTTAGTATCACGAAGAAGATGCAGTAAGAAGCACTCAACTAGTTTCTTTTGTGGGATGAATACGGTGTGAGCGGAGACGTAAGATTTGCACGAATAAGGGAAGAGGAGTACCTCTTTCTGCTGGCAGTGTTGTGTCCTCCTTCTGTTTTTTCGACGATCTTCTTGTTGTTCGCCGAAAACCAGAAGTTGTGGAGGATGGTGCAGCCTTGGACGAACCCATGGCCAAGTTGTTTAGTGTGGTGCGGTGGTCGTCTGTTGGTGGCGGGGAAGCAGATCTGAGGCGGCGAACGACGGCGTAGCGGGAACAGCTCCGGTGCGGTGGACGATTCCGACAGTGGAGCCGCCACAGTGAGGTGCAGGACGGCGTGGTCGGAGTGGTTCTGGTACGGCGCACGTCGGCGTCGGCGTCGTGGAGGCAGCTCTACCTCGGCTTCAGCTGCTAAGTCCTTGAGGGCGTTGCGGTTGCGGTTGCGTTGGACGACGACGTCGGGGTACCGGCTCCGGCGTGATGGAGGAGGGCGGCGGTGGATTGGCCGCTATGGGGTGGAGGACGGAGGAGGCTGGGGTTTCGCGGCTGGTGGAGAGGGCGTTTTCGCGCCCACGGAGTATGAATGGGGAAACAGAGGGAGGCGGGGAACTAAGGGGGAACAATGTTTCGGTTTGAGACGCTGTGGTAGTCCCTGGATTAGGGGGTCTCCGGACAGCCGGACTATCTCCATTGGCCGGACTGTGTTGTGACACCCCAAAAATTTGGCCTTGTTTTAATGAATCCACCCCAAAAATTTTGGCCTTGTTTTAATGAATTAAAATTTTGCCAGGAATTAAAACTTTAATTTCTCTCCATTTTGATTTTTAAATCTTCCTTCCCTGTTATGATGAGTTTTTCCCAAAGAGAAAACTTTTCAAATATGTTATTGGACTTGTTTAACCTCTCAAGAAAAACTTTTCTTTTATCAGTATAACTAATTACATAATTAATGCTTGATCTTTATTTTCTTGAAAAATGGTTTTCAAGGTTATATGGCCATATTTGAACTACAACCATTTGATAAATTCACCTAAAATTCCAACCAAAATTTGGAGATGTCATGTGATGTTTTTAAATCACTTATACAAAAATATCTTTTATTCATGAATATTTTGAGCTCTACACTCAATTTTTCTCTCTGGTCCAGAGTGCAATTTGCACTACAACTCCTTTAAATAATTCTTTCTAGCCTCCACCAAAATTATGGGATATGGTAGTAGCATATGATTCAACTTTATGCAAAAACCTAGTGCTGTTCTTTGAAAATTTTGAGTGAATCAACCTCATCTTCATTCTGGATCCAACATGATGGTTTGTACAGCAACCATATTTTTTGCTCTTTAACCCTTGATTTTCTCCTACTTGTAGTCCTCCATGTTCAAACCCTTAAGTCCAGGAGCATGCATTTTGGATCATTTTTGGTTCATGAAATAATGCCATTTATTTCCTGTCCAGAATTGAAGTTTTGTAAAACTTGCACTAACAAGTTGCTGCATTTGACCAACTAACCTCACCACCCCCTTGTTCATCTAAGGAGACCTTGATCTGGAAATTTTGGCCACCCCAAGACTTGCCTAAGTGCCCTTGGCATTTTATCAAACACCCTGTAGGCATGACCAGTTTTGACATGAGCTTTGGCATTGCACTGTGAGCTTGCACCTTGGATCAATCTAACCTGTCCACTAGATTCCCAGTTGCTCCTAACCTCGATCTGGTAAACCCCAACCTCACCTGCGACCTGTAGCATGCCGCGGCATTGTGTCGAACATCTCCCGTGCGTGCACTGGACGCGCCCAGAGCGCGCGTATTGCACGATGCCGCGCCCGAGCCAACACGCTGGCCCCCCTGGCTTTGGCCCACACGGCAGCACCTCGCCACGCACTCCCCGCCTCGCAGCAACGCGCCAAGCCACCCTGGCACGCTACAGCGCCGCCGCCAGGGCATTTTGGCGGCACACCGGCGTCCGCAGCGGCTCCTGCCACGGGCAGCGCCGCCCAAGCCCCTCCCGCTCGCCACCTGTCCCCTGGAGCAGCGCGAGCTCATCCGCAGCCTTGTCCGCTAGCGCTCGTCGCCGCCACGATGCTCTGCAGCTACAGAAAGACGGTCGCCGACGAGCTCATCCACGGCCGCCGCTGAACCGCCTCGACTCGCCTATTTAAGGAGCCCCGAGCTCATCTCCGCACACAGGCAGTCCCAAGCCACCTCCCGAGGACCCCCATTGGCAACCAATCGACCCGGGGAGGCCTCCTTCCTCATCTCCGGCAGCCGCAGCCGCCGCCACTGCCCCGGCCATTCCGGCACCACCAGTGCCTCCCCCTCTCCATTCTCTTCGCCAGAAACTCCTCATCCTCCCGTGAACCCATCCCCCTACTCAATTTTGATCGGGAACCACCGTAGCCCCAAATCCATCTTGCTCCCGAAGCTTCCCTCCGCCGTGGAGCTCGCCGCCGGCGATATCCTCCACCTCCGACGACCCTACGACTACCGGAGTAACCACCTCGGCCCCCTGAATCCACTGGTGGCCTCAGCTTTCCGAACGGAGCCACCGTTCGCCGGCGATGATCGCCGGAGCCCCGCTCCACTCGGGCAGAGGAGGGAGACGACGCGGGCGACTGGTCAAACCTGACCAGTGGGCCAGGCGGGCCCACCGTCAGAGACCCAGCGCCGGTCCACGTGGTTAAGTGGAGGCGTAAAGCCACAATACGTTTTCTCTGCACCGAAAGCGTAATCTCGTTTGAAACGTTTTCTTTTCTTTTTAAAACAGATTTGACCAAACTTTGACTGGCTATAACTTTTTAAATATAACTCCAAATGAGTTGATTCTTTTTCCTACCTTCCTCAAATTTGGTCTAGTTTATTTTAAGATTTATTTGAAAATTTTCCAAACAACTTTTTTGTACTGTTTTTGAAATGTGTGTTAATTCAAATATATTTTAAAATAGGATTTTGGAGAGAGAGAAGAAACTTTCAAAAGTTTTGGAGAGCACCTCACCCCTCCACAACTTAAAAGATTTTGGAGAGCACCTCACCCCTCCACAACTTAAAGGCAAGCATTCTGAACCCTGGCATAATATTTTTGGTGTGCTAATTGACACGTTTATAACACCACCTTGCTTCGAAGAACTCGTTATTTCATGTGATATGATCAGTTGCATGGAAGCATATCAGTGATTTCTTTGCTGTTGGAAATAAATATTATTGTGATGGTAATCATCCTCATGTGCCTTGCATGCATGCCGGAAAGGAATCCGGGAAAGCCTCGGCCTTGGGTAGGCGTGAGCTTGTCGCCGGTCCCCGTCGGGACGGTTATGTCCGGTATGGCATGGTAAGTATATTGAGTGGTGTTTTGTTGATTGAAATATATTTGTTTACATGTCATGCAGGGAACTTATAAACCTCCTGAGTCGACCGTAGACCGAGTCTTGTTTCCAGTAACCCCATACTTGCTCGTACTACCACTTGTCCCTGCCGCAGGTAGGGTATGGTTCAGTAAGTCGTCAACCCCTTCCAAGCACACACCGTACAGAGAGGCCATGGTGGAAGATATCGGTTGTAGCCGGTAGGCATGCCACCTGGTCCGGGGGCATGGGTGTTTCCGGTTGGGACCGAGAGAGGAGGCCACCCCTTAGAGCGCGCGATATAAATTTGATTCCCATGCTACGCAAGGTTGTAGCCTCCCCACTTAGAGTTTTGCTTAACAAGTGTCGTGGGTGATTCCAGACACCGATGAGTTAAGCTGGTGTGTGCAAGTTAGGCGTGTTTTCAACTAAAAGACCGTAGACAGAATTAGTCCCGATGGACTAAAGGAATCCGTTACTCGTGGGTAAAAAGTACACCCTCTGCAGAGATTAAAACCTATTCGAATAGCCGTGTCCATGGTTAAGGATTACAGTCTGGGATGGGTCAAGTGTTGTCTTAGTGTCGTCTTCGGAGGAGAGATTGTTAAACCAGAACTTGGACCATGACTTGTGACTTGTGAAGATTATGATTATTATCTTGTGATGGACTAACCCGTTGCATTATTTGTATTATTGAGTATCCCTGGGACGGTTCTACCTCCTGGATATTCATTGTGATTATTTATCTTGTAAGCCCTTTATGTGGTGTCGCTCAGACGCCCGACTGTGGCATTTCTTTTAAAGCCCTTTATGTGGTGTCGCTCAGACGCCCGACTGTGGCATTTCTTTTAAAGCCCTTTATGTGGTGTCGCTCAGACGCCCGACTGTGGCATTTCTTTTAAAGCCCTTTATGTGGTGTCGCTCAGACGCCCGACTGTGGCATTTCTTTTAAAGCCCTTTATGTGGTGTCGCTCAGACGCCCGACTGTGGCATTTCTTTTAAAGCCCTTTATGTGGTGTCGCTCAGAACGCCCGACTGCGGCATTTTATTCCCACTCTTTTGCTTATTCATGTTGCATATAAATAACCTGCTTGCATGCATAAAAGATATTTTATTTGTGACTGACGATGTGATCATAGAATATTTCAGTGCATGATTATCAATTATATTATCCCAGTGTTCATAATGTTTGCGAGTACATTCAAAGTACTCACTGGCTTGTCCCTGGCTATTGTCTTGGCCAGATTTCTGCATGAGAGGAGCGTTGCGGTGACAGCCCCGGAAACTAAGCAACGGTGATAGCAGCCTCGCGAAGATAGGAGTTAACCTGGTCAGCTGTTCCCGTGGGAAATGGAGTCCCATAGACACTGATGTCTCACAAACCGCTTCCGCCATCAACCACTAGAAACCATTTGATGTACTCATAGGCCACAATGGTCTTGTACTACACATTTTGTACTTTTGCTTGGAATTTCTGTATCCAGTTTGAGCCTCATCAGCTAACAGTAATCCTGGGGCTGATGAGCACGACGGTCTTTTCTGGAAATTTATGTCCGGAAAACCGTCGTGACATGTTACTATGAATATACAAGATTGAAGACTTCGTCTCGTGTCCGGATGGGACTACTTGGCGTGGAAGGCAAGCTAGGCAATACGGATATGGATATCTCCTCCTTTGTAACCGACCTTGTGTAACCCTAACCCTCTCCGGTGTCTATATAAACCAGAGGGTTTTAGTCCGTAGGACAACAACTACAACATACAATCATACCATAGGCTAGCTTCTAGGGTTTAGCCTCTCTGATCTCGTGGTAGATCTACTCTTGTACTACCCATATCATCAATATTAATCAAGCAGGACAGTTATACACACAGGCAGCCGCTCGACCTCAATTCGGAGCCAGTTGCGCCGTCCATGGACGGGTGGATAGACCCCGCCACGGAGGCTTACCCTCCAGCGGCGATCGAGCCAAACATCGACCTTACCTTGCACGAGAGCCGTGTTGTTAAACTGCCGGATCCTTCTTCGGCCACGGACTCCGAACCGCCTGCGCCCGTTCCTATCGAATCCGATTGGACGCCGATCATGGAGTTTACCTCCGCGGATATTTTTCAGCACTCGCCCTTTGGCGACATACTGAACTCATTAAGGTCTCTCTCCTTGTCAGGAGGATCCTGGCCGAACTATGTCCGGCAGGACTGGGATGCGGACGACGAAGAAATTCGCGGCCCACCCACCACCCACTTAGTAGCCACTATCGATGACTTAACCGACATGCTCGACTTCGACTCCGGAGACATCGACGGTATGGACGACGATGCGGGAGACGAAGAGGAACCACTGCCCACAGGGCACTGGACAGCCACCTCATCATACGATATATACATGGTGGATACACCCAAAGAAGGCAATGGCGACGAGATAGCGGAGGATGACCCCTCCAAGAAGCAACCCAAGCGCCGACGTCAGCGGCGCCGCTCTAAGTCCTGCCAAAGCAAAAGTGGTGATACCGGCACAGGAGATAATAACACTCCGGATAGTACCGAAGACAACAACAATCCCCTCTAGCAAGATTTAGAGCAGGAGGATGAAGGAGCTAGCCCTCTTGAGAGAGCGGCAGATGGAGAGGAGGAGGATGATAATTACATGCCCCCCTCCGAAGACGAGGCAAGCCTCGGCGACGATGAATTCGCTGTGCCAGAGGATCCCGTCGAACAAGAGCGCTTCAAACTCCGGCTTATAGCCACGGCAAATAGTCTTAAGAAAAAGCAGCAGCAGCTTCAAGCCGATCAGGATCTGCTAGCTGACAGATGGACTGAAGTCCTCGCGGCCGAGGAATATAAACTCGAGCGCCCCTCCAAGAGTTACCCAAAGTGTAGGTTGCTACCCCGACTGGAGGAAGAAGCGTATGATGCGGCTGATCGGCCACCTCATGGCCGCAATAGAGAGGCATTCCAGCCAAAAACTCAGCCTGCACCCCGAAGCCATTCAAATAAAAAGGCATGGGGAGATACGCCAGACCTACGAGACATATTGGAGGATAAAGCAAAGCATGCAAGATCGATCTACGGATCACAAGGGCGCACCACTCTGCGAGACGATAAACGTCATGCCGGATACAGTAAAAGCAAATCCGGCCGGGCCAAACACAGCGGGCAAGACCCATTCGAGCTGCGTCGCGATATAGCCCAATACAGAGGCGCCGCACACCCCTTATGCTTCACAGACGAAGTAATGGATCTTCAAATCCCAGAAGGTTTCAAACCTGTAAATATTGAATCATACGACGGCACAACAGACCCCGCGGTATGGATCAAGGATTTCCTCCTCCACATCCACATGGCCCGTGGTGATGACTTACACGCCATCAAATACCTCCCACTAAAGCTTAAGGGACCAGCGCGGCATTGGCTTAACAGCTTGCCAATAGAGTCCATTAGCCGTTGGGAAGATCTGGAAGCCTCATTCCTCGACAACTTTCAAGGCACTTATGTGCGGCCACCAGATGCCGATGACTTGAGCCACATAATTCAGTAGCCAGAAGAATCGGCCAGGCAATTCTGGACTCGGTTCCTAACAAAGAAAAATCAAATCGTCGACTGTCCGGATGCAGAGGCCCTAGCAGCTTTCAAACACAACATTCGCGACGAATGGCTAGCCCGGCACCTTGGTTAGGAAAAGCCGAAATCTATGGCAGCCCTCACGACACTCATGACCCGCTTTTGTGCGGGAGAAGACAGCTGGCTGGCTCGCAGTAATAACATATCAAAGAACCATGGTACTTCGGATACTAAGGACGGCAATAGCAGGTCAAGTCGCAACAAACATAAGCGCCGCATTAACAGCGATAATACCGAGGATACGGCAGTCAATGCCGGATTCAAAGGCTCTAAACCCGGTCAGCGGAAAAATCCATTCAAACAAAGTACGCCGGGTCCGTCCAACTTGGACCGTATACTCGATCACTCGTGTCAAATACACGGCACCCCAGAAAAGCCAGCCAATCACACCAATAGGGATTGTTGGGTGTTCAAGCAGGCCTGCAAGTTAATTGTCGAAAACAAGGACAAGGGGCTACATAGCGATGACGAGGAGGAACCCCGGAAGCCACACACTGGAGGACAGAAGAGGTTTCCCCCACAAGTGCGGACGGTGAACATGATATACGCAACCCACATCCCCAAGAGGGAGCGGAAGCGTGCGCTTAGGGACGTATATGCGTTGGAGCCAGTCGCCCCAAAGTTCAACCCATGGTCCTCCTATCCGATCACTTTCGATCGCAAGGACCATCCCACTAGTATCCGTCATGGCGGATTCACTGCATTGGTTCTGGACCCAATCATTGACAGATTTCACCTCACTCGAGTCCTTATGGATGGTGGCAGCAGCCTGAACCTGCTTTATCAGGACACAGTGCACAAAATGGGTATAGACCCCTCAAGGATCAAACCCACAAAAACGACCTTCAAAGGCGTAATTCCAGGCGTAGAGGCCCATTGCACAGGCTCAATTACACTAGAAGTGGTCTTCGGATCCCCGGATAACTTCTGAAGCAAAGAGTTAATCTTCAATATAGTCCCGTTCCGCAGTGGTTATCATGCACTGCTCGGGCGAACCGCATTTGTGACATTCAATGCGGTACCGCATTATGCATACCTCAAGCTCAAGATGCCAGGACCTCGCGGGGTTATTACAGTCAATGGAAACACAGAGCGCTCTCTCTGAACAGAGGAGCACACCGCGGCCCTCGCAGCAGAAGCGCAAAACAGCCTCTCAAGGCAATCTACCAGTTCGTCGTTTCAAGACCCGGACACCTTCAAGTGCGCTCGGAGCAACCGGCAAATAGACCGCCTGGCGCGATCTGAGCTCGCGTAGCAATGCGGCCCCCACCCCAGTCCCAGCCAAACGGCGAAACTCGTGCCACGCGTACATAATTACGGATTAAAAATACCATGGGCACAGGTGGGGAGGGGGCACAACTGCGGCACGCCCCAAGACGCGGCTTAAACCACACTAGGGGCTTCCCGTTTGGTTATTTTTCTCTTTTTCAGGACCTTAATCTCTGGAAACCCTGTCCGGCAGCACTATTGCCGAACACATGATGCAGCAACCAAGGAGGCAGAAAGCTACGTCACACTACGGAATTCCCAAGTGGATTACAATAACGAGGGAAATATTTGATTTAATACTATTCCTCAGCTTGCCCTTGGAAGGGACATAGTCCCACTCTTTGCTTATCACACTATCTGTATCATTCTGCTTTAACGCACCTTTTTGAATAAACAATGCATAACATCACGACTATTATTGCATTCTTGTTATATGTATATGTGTTCATTAACGATGCCTTGCAACCGTACACTTTGGTACGGCCAATACACCAGGGGCTTACGTACCCCACAATATGGTGTGAAAAGTCCGAACACTTTCACAAGTGCGGCACCCCGAACTTATAACATTATATGCATCAGCTCTGAATCATGTCTTTGGTCAAATGTTGGGTTTGCACGGCTCCTATGTTTTGGTACCTTACGTTCCGCTCTATCGGCTAAGGTAGCGCTAGGAGAACTACTGCGATTGTGCCCCGGTTCTGCCGGGCTTAGCACCTCAGTAGAGAAAGCTAAAACTGACTGTCTTGATAAGGCAAGAGACTGGTCGCTGTTCGGCGAGGTTTTCGAGTCCCTAAAGACTTATGCCGCTTAGGGCGAGGGGCCTGCCTTGTCTGGCTTAAAGGCGTGTATCGCGCCCCGAATTCGGCCTTCCGAATACCAGGGGCTTTGCCGAAATTTAAAATTATAGAATTCTATGGCTAAGTGAGAGTGATAAAGCATTATTAGTCTGGTTGCCTTGTTAGTTGTGCTGAGCACCTCCCTCGAAGGACCCAAACATGGGAACAAGAGTGCTCAGGTTTATCCCGAACACCCCAGCACTCGTGGCATGGGGGCAGAAGTCGAGGACTAGCCATCTCTCAGATTGGATAAACGGCCAAACAGAAGGTAATATTTTAAATTCACACAAGCGTTGCATAGCGCATATGAAACATGTTTTCATCATACAGGATCACACGAGCAAGTTTTTCCCGCTCGGTGCGCTCCTTGGCCGCTTAATCTTCGGCCTTGGTTAGCGCTTGCTTCAGGGTCGCCACCTCGGTCGTGGCCCCTGGCAAATATACGATGATCCTGTCATTTTGCAATCGCGTCTTCTTTTATATATACATATCTATAGACAGGGTATTACTTACCCTTGTTCTCCTCGAGCTGCCTCTTGGCAAGGCCGAGCTCTTTATTGGACCCCTCGAGGTCCTGCTTCAGTACGGCGACCTCCGCAGTTAGTGCGGCGGACGCCAGCAGCGAGGCCTGCATACGCATATTGACATACTTATATTAGACTCCTGCGATATTATTTGATCCTCTGTTCGGCTTTTCTTTGTGAACACCGAACAAAGCATCAGGGGCTACTGTCTATGCGGTAATATTTTTCCTATATTTTAAAACACTTACCTCAAAGCCTGTTAGAAGGCTGGCACAGGCTTCAGTCATACCGCTCTTGGCGGACTGAACCTTCTGGACCACCCCACTCATAATAGTACGGTGCTCCTCGTCGATGGAAGCGCTGTGAAGCGCTTCCAGCAGATTATCCAGCGCCTCTGGATGGACAGAGGTCACCGGCACAGGCGTCTTGCCCCTCTTAGAAGGAGGCCGCCTGCCCGAGCCCGGAACCACTGGAGGTTCCGGCGCGGTGTTCGGCTGAGGGCCGAACTCGGAGCTCTTAGGGGCCTTGTCCCCTCGGCTCCCGGAGTCCGGGAGGCCGCCTTGAGGCGCCTCCGGGACTGTCTCCCCTCGACCCGGTGCCTCGTGAGACAGCACCTCGGCGTCGTTCGCAGGATAGGGGGAGGTGGCGGTCGGGACTGGATCGCTATCAATGTCCGACGAGCCCAGGGAGCCGTCCGATGATACATCGATACGGGCTCAGGGCGGCCTGCATAATCATATTTCGGTGTTAGGTGAAGTAGTGCAGCAAAGGAATACTATGACTTACTCTGGTATCCGAATACTTACGACTTTCCCAGGGGCTTGGCCCTGGGCAGCCACTCGTCTTCGCCGTCGGCGGCGGTTGTGGAGTAGTCCGGAAGGAGAGTTCTCCCCTTCTTGGACCCTTCGGCCTCCCCAGTTGGGACGGCCTTCCTTTTCTTGTCTCCCCCGTCTGGAGGGGGAGCATCCTCTTCTGCCTCCTCGTCTTCGAGGGAGGATTGCGCCGTAGAGTCCTCGGACGGTGAGTCCGACGACGCCTGGCGTCTGGAACTCTTTCGGGTTCCCTTGGCCTTCTTGGTCTTCTCCGTCACCGTATAAGGAGCCGGAGTCAGCATCTTCACCAAAAGAGCGTCTGTTGGGCCTTCGGGCAAAGGAGCCGGACAGTCGATCTATCCGGTCGTCTCCTGCCAGTCCTGTCAAAGGTACGGGAGTTTAGATCCCGCATGGAGTCAATCTATAAAAAATAAGTATCCTGTGAAAGGTAAAGCAGCTTACCGCACTGGCTTGGCGCTTCGCGTTGAATCCGCGATCCTCAGTAATGGGAGGGGGGACCTCGGCGCTTTTGGAATAGCACCCTCCAGGCATCTTCGTGAGTTGTGTCGAAGAGCCTGTTCAGAGTTTGGTGCTATGCCGGGTCGAACTCCCACAAGTTGAAGTCCCGTTGTTGGCACGGGAGGATCCGGCGGTGGAGCGTGACCTGGACTACGTTGACGAGTTTAAGCCTCTTGTTCACCATGTTTTGAACACATGTTTGGAGTCCGGTCAGCTCTCCCGAACTACCCCAGGACAGGCCCTTCTCCTTCCAGGAGGTGAGCCGCGTGGGGATGCCAGATCGGAACTCGGGGGCCGCTGCCCATGCAGGGTCACGCGGCTCGGTGATGTAGAACCACCCCGATTGCCACCCCTTTATGGTTTCCACAAAGGATCCCTCAGGCCATGTAGCGTTGGGCATCTCGCCCACCATGGCGCCTCCGCACTCCGCCTGGCGGCCGCCCACAACCTTTAGCTTGACATTGAAGGTCTTCAGCCATAAGCCAAAGTGGGGCTTGATGCGGAGGAAGGCCTCGCACACGACGATAAATGCCGAGATGTTGAGGATGAAGTTCGGGGCCAGATCATGGAAATCCAGGCTGTAGTAGAACATCAGCCCCGGACGAATGGGTGGAGAGGGAATCCCAGTCCGCGGAGGAAATGGGTAAGGAACACTACCCTCTCATGGGGCCCGGGGGTGGGGATGAGCTGCCCCTCATCTGGGAGCCGGTGCGCGATGTCGTCGGGCAGGTATCCGGCTCTCCTCGGCTGCTTGATGTCTCCCTCCATGGCGGAGGAGACCATCCACCTGCCTCCCGCTCCGTACATGGTTGGAGAAGGTTGAGGTGGGAAGTGCGGACTTGGGCGCTAGAGCTCGAGTGTGCGAAAACGGATGAGCAAAGGAGGAAGAAGGCGTGGATGAAAAGGTGAATCCTTATCCCTTTATATGGGCGGACGAAACTAAGCGTCCCCACTAGCCTGGTAAAACTCGCTTATCCCCCAAGTGCCGTAATCGATGGTGCGGTTGGGTTACCCACGCCCGTATTGATGAGAATCCCGTGATAAGGGGACACGATCTCTTCTTTGGCAAGACGTGTCGAAAAACCGCCTTGCGTTATGTGCGGGGCTAGTTAAAGGAAACGGTTCGAATAATCACCGGGCCATGACATAATGTCGTGTTGCCAAAACAACTCAGCAAATTAGATTTGTGGAAATATTATTCTCTCTACGGTGGTATGTGGAACTTATTTTGCAGGGTCGGACACTATCCTTGTATTCAAATCCTTCTGCGATGTATCCGAAGGAGGAACCCGCCTTGCAATGCCGAAGACAATACTGCGCGCCGGACTCATCATCATTGAAGCCTGGTTCAGGGGCTACTGTGGGAGTCCTGGATTAGGGGGTCTCCGGACAGCCGGACTATCTCCATTGGCCGGACTGTTAGACTATGAAGATACAAGATTGAAGACTTCGTCTCGTGTCCGGATGGGACTCTACTTGGCGTGGAAGGCAAGCTAGGCAATACGGATATGGATATCTCCTCCTTTGTAACCGACCTTGTGTAACCCTAACCCTCTCCGGTGTCTATATAAACCGGAGGGTTTTAGTCCGTAGGACAACAACAACTACAACATACAATCATCCCATAGGCTAGCTTCTAGGGTTTAGCCTCTCCGATCCCGTGGTAGATCTACTCTTGTACTACCCATATCATCAATATTTATCAAGCAGGACGTAGGGCTTTACCTCCATCAAGAGGGCCCGAACCTGGGTAAAACATTGTGTCCCCTGCCTTCTGTTAACATCCGCCTTAGACGCACAGTTCGGGACCCCCTACCCGAGATCTGCCGGTTTTGACACCGATAGACGCGCTTGTTTGAAATTTGGGGAAAGTTACAAACTTTCCCCCCATCTAAAATTTCAGACATATCGCGGGTTGGGGTAGGATAGTCATGTCAGGTGTCCCAAATGTGGGCGGGATAGATTTCGGCCGAGCGCATGGGTAGGCTCCCACGGCGTATGAATGCTTCTCTGGCGTCTTGGTGAAGTTACAAACCTACCCTGGTTTAGACCTTTGGACATCGGGCCGATAGGCTACATGGGCCAGAGTCAGGGCAGTAATTTCCTACCACCAAAACATTAGTCTCGCGCGGTTTCGGGTGACCAGAGGCCTATTTGGCGCTTCGTTCAATATTTGGGAGCAGAATCATTAGGCCTCCTTTGGTTTGTAGGATTTTTGTAGGAATTCTATATGATAGGATTTGCAAAGGAAAAATTCCTTTGAAGCCCTTTGGTTTGTAGGAATGGATTCCTATTCCCATGTAGGATAGGAATCAATCCTTCACATTTTGGAGGAAAAAAACATTAGCCTAGACTCAATGGAAAAAAATCCTATCCTATGCACCAAATGATATCTCTTTATCTATAGGAATTGACATGCATGTCATCTCACTTCCTATGATTTTCCTATTCCTATAAAATTCCTATCCTATGAACCAAAGAAGGCCTTAACGTTTTCGGTTCTCTTGAATTGAACTTTCAGGATTTGTCAAACTTCACAAATCTTTACTCTTGAAAATCCTAAAGCTATGATTATTTTGGAATGGAGGGGGTACATTTGAATATACATTGTACACGAGTATATATTAAAAAATATGCAACTTACCTCAGTTCATGCATGGTTCCAGATCTCCTTGGTTGCAAAAAAAAGTTAGATATGCGTATGAATATATATATATAGCATGTTCAAACTCACAACAAAGATTGATGCCCCCTTTTACATCTGATTTAGAAATGCCATTATCTCGGGTTCAAATAGATGAATGCACTTCCTATGAATTCGAATCTTCAAAACCCCCTTTATGTTGAATTCGACATGTATTCTATTTCGTAGCTAGCAATTTGGAATGTATCCATGCAAGTGACAAATGTATAAAGTGCTTCACACTAACAACATGGAGTGCACTAATTAATGTTTATATATGAATTGCAAAAGCATCCATTGCCTGTATTTCAAACCGCTCTCACTCTATGGATCGATAATATGAAATAAACACATGCACATGCTAGAATTCAATTGCAGTTGAAGAAAGAGCCTACTCATGGTACTGTATATTAGTGATAGGGGTGTGTACAAATTACACGTGAATACCAGGCATTGTGCGTGTGTGTATACTATCGACGAACTAGCCCCCAAGCTTGTATAACATACTAAGGGCCTAGGGTTACAAATCATATATAGTCGGCTTATCACCAGTGGGGATAGAGTCCTCCGCGACTCTGGTAGCTTCATGTTGTACGCCGAGTCCTCCACATGGGTCTTCGTATAACACGTCTCGGTCCAACCTATATGGGGCGCAGGATGGAACTGACCCATGATTCTTCATGTTGACCCACCACAACTAGAAATGATGTGCCCACCACACCACGCACGCAATCGGCCACTAAGAAAATAAGCATATACAATAGTACAACGGTATCTAACTCACGATACGTCTCCATATTTTTTTGATGACACTGACGGACTTTGCATTTGATGCGTGCTCCGTATTTTGTTGATGACACTTACGGTCATTGTATTTGAAACGAAAGCACGATATGGTCACTGGACTTCAGAATAAGCTCATCACGGTCACCACATACATTTTGTCGTGCTAACCAACATGTGGTTGGATGGTTAGAGGACAGTGGTTTCTCGAGCCCACCAAGGTTAAAGTCCCGGTGCTCGCATTTATCTTGTGTTAATTTCAATATTTTCCGGCGACGTATGTTCAGTGGGAGGAGACGTTCCACTCGACTACGAGGAACCTATGGTGACTTCGTAAAATCTCAAGATCATATATGCTGGCCCACTCTCTCGAAGGTGCTCATAGGGGTAGGGTTCGCGTGTGTGCGCTTATAGTAGTGAGTGCTTGCGCGTATATATGAGCCCTTGCATTTGTACCATGTTAAACAAATACATATCATGATTATACGGTCACTGGCTCACCCGTACAACTCCGTATTTTGTTGATGACACAATCAATTGACCAGTCAAACGTTCCACGCGGCGCAACTAGTGTTGCACCATCGGGGCGCGTAACCGTGGGGCCCACCTGTCAGCCCGTATATGAAAGAAAGAAATGGTAGTTTGAGTCTGTACTGTGTTAATAAAGTAGGAGTACATTTTAGGGTGATCATACGGTCATTGGCTCACCATACAGCTCCGTAATTTGTTGATAACGTGATCAATTGACCGGTCAAACGGTCCACATTCAGCAGCGCACATTACCATAGGGCCCACCCGTCAGCGCATATATGAAGGACAGAAATGGTAATAAATTAGTGGTCGGTGGGTATTTGAAGTCGTGAGACCTCTGGTTGGCAGTCACCGGCGGTTGGGGGGCGTTCATTGGGCGGTGGGGTGGGGATCCCCGGAGAAAAAGCTCGGCAGGGGGGGCTACAGGGATGGCCGGTGCGGCGGCGGACCGGCGGTGGGGAGTGGTTTCGGGGAGGGCGGGCCAGCCGCGGGCGGCGGGGGCTGGTGGTTCGGCCGGTGGTGGCTGGCGGCTCAGGGTGGTGGAGTTTGATGATAAACTGGAGGCCCTTGATTTCGTATCCAACGGCTGGAAAATCTAATGACCAGAGATGAAAAAGTCAGTCGACTGACGTGTAGCCTCACCCCGCACGTACACATGCATGCACGCAAGACACGCACGCATGTAGGCGTGCAACACTGACACGTACACACGCACGCATGCTGGCGTGCAACACTGACACGTACACATGCACTCACGAACACACGCACGTACGCACCCATGCATGCAACACTGAAATGTACCCTTGCACGCACGCAACACTCGCACGCCTGCATGCACACAGCACACGACGCAAGACACACGTTCAACCTATACGTGCATGCACCCTTTGTTAAGGACATGGATTGTTACGGGTATTAATCAATCTTATCTGTGATAAGCAGAACATTGATGTTTGCAGCGGTCTTTATGAATCACAATGTATCGAACGGGCTATCAACATAGTAGGCTTATCTACATGAAAAAGATGACGTCACACTCAATGAACAATCATCGGTTTATGAAATGCCCGCTTCTGACCGCCCTGGCCCACCAAAGGTTCCTCTGCTGTGCGCTGCCTGCGTTGGGTCACTGACATGCATGCCATGCACCCAAGGAGCCCACATGTCAGTGGAATAACGGCGTGGTGTCCTAGGTCAGAGTCGATGGCGCCACTCGCGGCACGCCCGGCGGAACACGCCTCCGTGCCACATTCAAACGCCTCCATGAAACCCGCCCGTGTGGAAGCCAAGAAACCCACTCTGGACACACGTCCGTTCATGACCGGGCTGCTCCCCTATCTCCTCCACCATTTTGTCCACTCTTACAATGGCTTACGAAGAGAAGTTATTCCGCATCCAAGCCGGCTGGGTAGCCCGCCGGATACGAGCTATGCAGCTCGCTGATCCACCTCCCTCCCCTCGCCCGACGGAGCCAGTTGCCGCCCCAAGCCATGGAATTTTTCCATGTGTTGTTTTCATGGACTAGCAAGATGCCCGTGCATTGCACGGAACATCAAGATGCATTTTTTTACAAACTCCCGCATGCATGCAAGGGATAATTAATGTCCTCCTTTGCTTGTACCACGAGGCAAACACCATTAATATTGCATCGATTAGTGTTAGTGGCCTTGTATATCTACAAATTGTAATTTTGCTAGTGGCCCCTTGTATATAAAAATGGAGGGATAAAGATGAGAGATAAGGTGAGGAGGAGTGGGGCGTGGTGGTGACTGGTGGTCGGACTGGGCGGAGGCATGGGGATGGACGGCGCATTATGTCTAGGTTTGTATCTCTCTCACACACACCCACGTAGGTGGGGGACGTGCACGAAGAGAAGAGGTGCACGCACGGCGCACGGACTCCCGTCTCTTTCCCAACCACACCCGCGCGGGTACACGGTGGAGCTCATTTCTGTACGAAAAAGGCAGCCCATGTGGTAATTTGGCACGTGTACTGGTTGTCCACTTGGTGGAGGGAGGATCGTCTACCACGGGTGAACAAACAAATTGCGACTTGACGCGTTATGTTAAATTAAAAAAAGAGGCAAACCATGTGGGGCCTACCTTAGAGGCAAGGCTCTATACACTGGAGTACTTTTGATGTGTCCCGTCAACTCGCAGAACGAGGAGAAGCTTGCTTAGTACGCCGTCTCCCCCGCCCACGGGCGCGGTGGCTCGCAGGATGAGGTGAAGCTTGCTTACTAGTACGCCTTACGCCTGCTCCCTCGCCCACGCGCGTGGTGGCTCGCAGCACGAGGAGAAAATTTTACTACTCCCTCCGTTTACTCCTCGTCCCTACTACGTACTTTGGTTAGTACTCCCTCCATTTACTTATACAAGGCCACTATAAAAAATACATTTTGCATCTATACAAGGCCACAAATAGTAATCGAGACAAAAGTTACTACTCCCTCCTTTCCAGTTTATGGCTCAATTTCAAAATTTCTCCAACCAAGGTAGACGGTGAGTGGTCGAATTAATTTTGTATTTTGCACAAGTAATTAGTACGCTTGTTTTTCTCAAGTTATGTTTACCGAGGCATTAATTAGAACGAATGCATGAATGACCACTAAATTTCCATGAACCTGTACATGCATTGGTTAGTTTCATCTTGACACTGCTTGTGTCAGGTGATCTAACGCACCTCGAAATCCAACATGTAATGGTACTACTACTAGTATAGTAGAATTGAGACTTATCAAACGGAAAAACGAATGTTTTTTAGATGAGCCCTATAAACCCTAGTGGGTACGTACTCCGTAAAAACAGATTTTTCCAAAACTAAGTCGCTCCCTTTCATGAATTCTGTAGTATACTCCTCCGTCGACGCTCCCTTTCATGAATTATGTACTTCCTGTCGCCGACATGTGGGACATATAGCAACTAGGTCGACGTGTCAAGCACCAAATAATAGTGCAGAACAGCAGGGGGGACGCACCCCACTCGTACCGGCCCAGTAGTAGTAATGAGCAATGAGACGTCAAATCACAATGCCGCACTTTCCCAGACGGACGAAGCAACCATTATTTCACACTTCAGTTCGCCATCATCTCAAACCACGTACTAGTATTGCTTCTGCCTCAAGAGGGACACGAGCATCGCCTTGGTACATCATGACACGTGGGACCGCATGACAGGCCATGCTCCCCCGCCGATCGCTCGATAAAATCACCTCATTTTTACTATACTTCCTCCGTATCGGTTTACTACATGGCATGCACGTCGTTCTAGGTTGAGAATTTAACTGGCTATATATGTGATGAACAGTACTCTAGCCTTTTAAAAAATGTATACTTTTGTCAGTAGTACTATCGATGGATTGCGCCATGGAGCAAAAATTGAAATTAAAAAAAAGGTGGTACATATAGAGAGCGCTCGTCGCCAAATTATGCATATAGTACTATTAAAAAGGCTAGTCACAATAATGGTGTCCAGCACAACCCACCCCTCAAATAAAACTAAGAGGGTGCTTGGATACGTTTTAGTCCCATGACTAAAAGTAGTGGGACTAAAACATGCTAGCCTCACCCATGCTTGGATCCAAATACTAAAAAGGCTAATATCAAGTTAATGAGCATTTATTATCCTCCAAACCCTCCAATCCAGAACTCGCATGTGTTCAAGGAGAGGAGTTAAATGAGTAGAGAGAGGACTAATCCACATTTTAGTAGGGGTACCCATGACTAAAAAAATTTAGTCTCAAGACTAGTTTTAGCCCCTCTTTAGTCAGGGGTGCTTGGAACTTTAGCCTCTTAAAGAGACTATTTTTAGTCAGACTAAAATAAGTCCCTTGGATCCAAGCACCCTCTAAGAATCCTGGAATTCTTTGACAAAACTAAGCACCCTGAAATTCTTTGACAACTAAACTGCTGGCTATATGATGTTGGCCATATATATTGTACGTATATAATGTGAAGAAACGAGTGGTAGTACTATACCAACTAAAAGATGAAATGTAAGAAATACTAGTATGTACGTACTGAGGAGTTAAAGTAACGAGAAGAAACATAACATAGTTCTGCTGGGGGCTCAGCACAACACATCCCTCAAATTAAATTAAGCACACCTGAAATTAAACTTTGCAACTATTCCGGTAGACACTGCATTAGAACCACCATGAGCAATGACAGTGCCACCTTACTCGGAGTCCTCGTCCATGTCCTCGACTTTGTCCTTGTCCCTCTTCCTCTTGGCCGATACTTCTTTGCTTGAACCGCACACTGTTGGGGAACGTAGCAGAAATTCAAAATTTTCTACGCATCACCAAGATCAATCTATGGAGTAATCTAGCAACGAGGGGAAGGAGAGTGCATCTACATACCCTTGTAGATCGCTAAGTGGAAGCGTTCAAGTGAACGGGGTTGATGGAGTCGTACTCGTCGTGATCCAAATCACCGATGATCCTAGTGCCGAACGGACGGCACCTCCGTGTTCAACACACGTACAGCCCGGTGACGTCTCCTACGCCTTGATCCGGCAAGGGGAGAAGGAGCGGTTGGGGAAGACTCCATCCAGCAGCAGAACGACGGCGTGGTGGTGGTGGAGGAGCGCGGGACTCTAGCAGGGGTTCGCCAAGCACTACGAGAGACGGGGAGGGAGAGGGGTAGGGCTGCGACAACAAGGAGATTGAATCGCGTGTTGGGCTGCCCCTTTGCCTCCACTATATATAGGGGAGAGGGAGGGCTGCGCCCCAACCTAGGGTTCCCACCCCAAGGGGTGCGGCAGCCCTAGATCCCATCTAGGGTGGCAGCCACAAGGGGGAGAGGGGGAGGCGCACCTAGGGTGGGCCTTAGGGCCCATCTGCCCTAGGGTTTGCCCCCTTCCCCTCTTGGAGGCGCCTTGGGCCTTGGTGGGAGGTGCCCCAGCCCACCTAGGGGCTGGTCCCTTCCCACTATTAGCCCATGTAGGCCTCCGGGGCTGGTGGCCCCACCTGGTGGGCCCCCGGACCCCTCCGGTGGTCCCGGTACACTACCGGTGATGCCCGGAACACTTCCGATGGCCAAAACCATACTTCCTATATATCAATCTTTACCTCCGGACTATTCTGGAACTCCTCGTGATGTCCAGGATCTCATCCGAGACTCCGAACAACATTCGGTAACCGCGTACATACTTTCCCTATAACCCTAGCGTCATCGAACCTTAAGTGTGTAGACCCTACGGGTTCGGGAGTCATGCAGACATGGCCGAGAAAACTCTCCGGCCAATAACCAACAGCGGGATCTAGATACCCATGTTGGCTCCCGCATGCTCCATGATGATCTCATCGGATGAACCACGATGTCAAGGATTCAGTCAATCCCGTATACAATTCCCTTTGTCTATCGGTACGATACTTGCCCGAGATTCGATCGTCGGTATCCCGATACCTTGTTCAATCTCGTTACCGGCAAGTCTCTTTACTCGTTCCATAACACATCATCCTGTGATCAACTCCTTGATCACATTGTGCACATTATGATGATGTCCTACCGAGTGGGCCCAGAGATACCTCTCCGTTTACACGGAGTGACAAATCCCAGTCTCGATTCGTGCCAACCCAACAGACACTTTCGGAGATACCTGTAGTGTACCTTTATAGCCACCTAGTTATGTTGTGACGTTTGGCACACCCAAAGCACTCCTACGGTATCCGGGAGTTGCACAATCTCATGGTCTAAGGAAATGATACTTGACATTAGAAAAGCTTCAGCAAACGAACTATACGATCTTTGTGCCAGGCTTAGGATTGGGTCTTGTCCATCACATCATTCTCCTAATGATGTGATCCCGTTATCAACGACATCCAATGTCCATGGTCAGGAAACCGTAACCATCTATTGATCAACGAGCTAGTCAACTAGAGGCTTACTAGGGACATGGTGTTGTCTATGTATCCACACATGTATCTGAGTTTCCTATCAATACAATTCTAGCATGGATAATAAACGATTATCATGAACAATGAAATATAATAATAATAATAATAACTAATTTATTATTGCCTCTAGGGCATATTTCCAACAGTCTCCCACTTGCACTAGAGTCAATAATCTAGTTCACATCGCCATGTGATTAACACTCACAGGTCACATCGCCATGTGACCAACATCCAAGAGTCTACTAGACTCAATGATCTAGTTCACATCACTATGTGATAAACACTCAAAGAGTTCTGGGTTTGATCATGTTATGCTTGTGAGAGAGGTTGTAGTCATCGGGTCCTGCCATATTCAGATCCCTATGTATTTCGCAAAACTTTATATCGTAGATGCTGCTACCACGTTCCACTTGGAGCTATTCCAAATTATTGCTCCATTATACGTATCCGGTATCTCTACTCAGAGCCATCTGGATAGGTGTTAAGCTTGCATCGACGTAACTCTTTATGTCGAACTCTTTATCAACTCCATAACCGAGAAACATTTCCTTATTCCTCTAAGGACAATTTTGACTGCTATCTGCTGATCTACTCCTAGATCACCTTTGTACCCTCCTGCCAGACATGTGGCAAGGCACACATCAGGTGCGGTACTCAGCTTGGCATACCGTATAGAGCCTATGACAAGAGCATAGGGGACGACCTTCGTCCTTTCTCTTTCTTCTGTCGTGGTCAAGCTTTGAGTCTTACTCAACTTCACACCTTACAACTCAGGTAAGAACCCCTTCTTTGACTGATCTATTTTGAACTCCTTCAAAAACATGTCAAGGTGTGCGTTCTTTGAAAGTATCATCAGGCGTCTTGATCTATTTCTATAGATCCTGATGCCCAATATGTAAGCAGCTTTATCCAGGTCTTCCTTTGAAAATCACTCTTCAAACAACCGTTTATGCTTTCCAGAAATTCTACATCATTTCGGATCAACAATATGTCATCCACATATACTTATCAGAAATGTTGTAGTGCTCCCACTCACTTTCTTGTAAATACAAGTTTCTAGCAAACATTGTATAAACCTAAAAGCTTTGATCACTCCATCAAAACATATATTCCGATTCCGAGATGCCTGCTCTAGTCCATAGAAGGATTGCTGGAGCTAGCATACCTTTTAGCATTCTTAGGATCGTCAAAACCTTTTATTGTATCGCATACAACTTTTCTTACGAAAACTGGTAAGAAAACTTGTTTTGACATCCATCTGTAAGATTTCATAATCGAAAAATACAGCTAATGCTAACATGATTCTGACGGACTTAAGCATCGCTACGGGTGAGAAATTCTCATCGTAGTCAACTCCTTGAACTTGTGAAAAGACTCTTTCCCACAAGTCGAGCTTCATAGATGGTAACATTACCACCCACGTCCGTCTTCTTCTTAAAGACCCATTTATCTCAATGGCTTGCCGATCATCGGGCAAGTCCACCAAAGTCCATACTTTGTTCTGATATATGGATCCTATCTCGGATTTCATGGATTCTAACCATTTGTCAGAATACGGGCCTACCATCGCTTCTCCATAGCTCGTAGGTTCATTGTTGTCTAACAACATGATATCTAAGACGGGATTACCATACCACTCAGGAGTAGTACATATCCTTGTCGACCTACGAGGTTCGATAGCAACTTGATTCGAAGCTTCATGATCACTATCATTAACTTCCTATTCAACAGACGTAGGCTCCACAGAAAACATCTTTCTATGTTGCATCACTCTCTGGTTGAAGTAAAGGTTCGACAACCTCATCAAGTTCTATCTTCCTCCCACTCAATTCTTTCGAGAGAAACTCCTTCTCGAGAAAGGACCTGTTCTTAGCGACAAACAATTTGCCCTCGGATCTGAGATGGAAGGTATACCCTACTTGTCTCCTTTGGGTATCCTATGAAGATGTGTTTGTCCGCTTTGGGTTCGAGCTTCTCCGGTTGAAGCCTTAAGCATCGCAGCCCCAAACATTAAGAAGCGACAACTTTGGTTTCTTGCCAAACCAATGTTCATACGATGTCGTCTCAATGGACTCAGATGGTGTCCTATCTAAAGTGAATGCAGCTGTCTCTAACGCATAACCTCAAAATGAAAACGGTAGATTGGTAAGAGACATTATAGATCACACCATATCTCATAGGGTTCGATTACGACGTCCGGACACACCATAACCCAGTGGTGTTCCAGGTGGCTTCAACTGTGAAACAGTTCCACAATGTCTTAAGTGTTTGCCAAACTCATAACTCAGATATTCTCATTGATCAGATCATAGGAATTTGATCTTCTTGTTATGATGATTCTTAACTTCACTCTGAAATCGCTTGAACTTTTCAAACATTTCATACTTGTGCTTCATTAAGCAAATATACCTATATCTACTCAAATCGTCAGTGAAGATGAGAAAATAGCGATATCCACCGCACGCTTCAATTCTCATTGGATCACACGCCTCAGCATGTATGATTTCCAACAAGTCACTTGCCCGTTTCATTGTACCTGAAAGCGGGGTCTTGGTCATCCTGCCCATGAGGTATGGCTCGCATGTGTCAAGCGATTCAAAATCAAGTGACTCCAAACATCCATCGACATGGAGTTTCTTCATGCATCTTACGCCAATATGACCTAAGCGGCAGTGCCACGAGAAAGTGGTACTATCATTATTAACTCTACATCTTTTGGCATGAACATGTGTATTACCACGACCGAGATTCAATGAACCATTCACATAGGGTGCATGACCATGAAAGGTATCATTCATGTAAACAGAATAACCATTATTCTCTAACTTAAATGAATGACCGTATTTGCAATGAACATGATCTAATCATATTCATGCTCAACGTAGACACCTGATAACATTTATCTCGGTTCAATACTAATCCCGAAGGTAGATGGAGCGTGCGATGGTGATCTCATCAACTTTGGAAACACTTCCAACACACATCGTCACCTCGCCCTTAGCCAGTCTCCATTTAGTCCATAGCTTTTGCTTCAAGTCACCAATAATAGTAACTGAACCGGTATCCAATACCCAGGTGCTACCAGGAGTACTAGTGAGGTACACATTAATAACACGTATATACTTTGTTGAAGTTTCCAGCCTTCTTATCTACCATGCATTTGGGGTAATTCCGCTACCAGTGACCATTCCCCTTACAATAGAAGCACTTAGTCTCGGGTTTGGGTTCAACCTCGGGTTCCTTCACTTGAGCGGCAACTGGTTTGCCATCCATATGAAGTTTCCCTTCTAGCCCTTGCCCTTCTTGAAACTAGTGGTCTTGTTAAACCATCAACACTTGATGCTCCTTCTTGATTTCTACCTTTTGCGGTCTTAAGCACCGCGAACAGCTCTGGGATCAACTCCATCCCTTGCATGTCATAGTTCATCACGAAGATCTAGTATCTTAGTGATAGTGTCTAGAGAACTCTATCAATCACTATCTTATCTGGAAGTTTAACTCCCACTTGATTTAAGTGATTGTAGCACCCAGACATTCTGAGCACATGCTCACTAGCTGAGCTATTCTCCTCCATCTTGTTGGCAAAAGAACTTGTCAGAGGTCTCACACCTCTCAACACGGGCATGAGCCTGAAATCCCAATTTCAGCTCTTGGAACATCCCATATGTCTTATGGCGTTCAAAACGTCATTGGAATCCTGATTCTAAGCCGTAAAGTATGGTGCACTAAACTATCAACTAGTCATCAGGATGTGTCTGTCAGGTGTTCACAATATCCACAGACGACTTTGTAGGGGTTTGCACATCGAGTGGTGCATCAAAGACGTAAGCCTTCTGTGTAGCAGTGAGGACACTCATCGGACTACGGACCTAGTCCGCATCATTGCTTACAATATCTTTCAACTTAATCTTTCTCTAGGAACGTATTGAAACAGGGAGCTACAACGTGAGCTATTTATCTACAACATATTTGCGAAGACAATTCAGACTATGTTCATGATAATTGAGTTCATCTAATGAACTCCCACTCAGATAGACATCCCTCTAGTCATCTAAGTGAAACATGATCCGAGTCAACTAGGCCGTGTCCGATCATCACATGAGACGAACTAGTCAACATCGGTGAACATCTTCATGTTGATCGTATCTTCTATACGACTCATGCTCGACCTTTCGGTCTTCCGTGTTCCGAGGCCATGTCTGTACATGATAGGCTCGTCAAGTCAACCTAAGTGTTTTTGCTGTGTAAATCTGGCTTACACCCGTTGTATTCGAACGTTAGAATCTATCACACCCGATCATCACGTGGTGCTTCGAAACAACGAACCTTCGCAACGGTGCACAGTTAGGGAGAACACTTTTCTTGAAATTTTAGTGAGGGATCATCTTATTTAAGCTACCGTCGTTCTAAGCAAATAAGATGTAAAACATGATAAACATCACATGCAATCAAAGAGTGACATGATATGGCCAATATCATTTTGCTCCTTTTGATCTCCATCTTCGGGGCTCCATGATCATCGTTGTCACCGGCATGACACCATGATCTCCATCATCATGATCTCCATCATCGTGTCTTCTTGAAGTTGTCTCGTCATCTATTACTTCTACTACTATGGCTAACGCTTTAGCAATAAAGTAAAGTAATTACATGACGTTTATGTTGACACGCAGGTCATAAATAAATAAAGACAACTCTTATGGCTCCTGCCGGTTGTCATACTCATCGACATGCAAGTCGTGATTCCTATTACAAGAACATGATCGATCTCATACATCACATATATCATTCATCACATCCTTTTGGCCATATCACATCACAAGGCATAAGCTGCAAAAACAAGTTAGACGTCCTCTAATTGTTGTTGCAAGTTTTTACGTGGCTGCTATAGGTTTCTAGCAAGAACATTTCTTACCTACGCGAAAACCACAACGTGATATGCCAATTTCTATTTACCCTTCATAAGGACCCTTTTCATCGAATCCGATCCGACTAAAGTGGGAGAGACAGACACCCGCTATCCACCTTATGCAACTAGTGCATGTCATTCAGTGGAACCAGTCTCACGTAAGAGTACGTGTAAGGTCGGTCCGGGCCGCTTCATCCCACGATGCCGCCGAATCAAGATAAGACTAGTAACGGCAAGTAAATTTACAATATCGACGCCCACAACTGCTTTGTGTTCTACTCGTGCATAGAAACTACGCATAGACCTAGCTCTGATACCACTATTGGGGAACGTAGCAGAAATTCAAAATTTTCTACGCATCACCAAGATCAATCTATGGAGTAATCTAGCAATGAGGGGAAGGAGAGTGCATCTACATACCCTTGTAGATCGCTAAGCAAAAGCGTTCAAGTGAACGGGGTTGATGGAGTCGTACTCGTCGTGATCCAAATCACCGATGATCCTAGTGCCGAACGGACGGCACCTCCGTGTTCAACACACGTACTGCCCGGTGACGTTTCCTATGCCTTGATCCAGCAAGGGGAGAGGGAGAGGTTGGGGAAGACTCCATCCAGCAGCAGCACGACGGCGTGGTGGTGGTGGAGGAGCGCGGGACTCCAGCAGGGCTTCGCCAAGCACTACGAGAGATGAGGAGGGAGAGGGGTAGGGCTGCGCCAACAGGGAGATTGAATCGCGTGTTGGGCTGCCCCTTTGCCTCCACTATATATAGGGGGAGAGGGAGGGCTGCGCCCCCACCAAGGGTTCCCACCCCAAGGGGTGCGGCAGCCCTAGATCCCATCTAGGGTGGCGGCCACAAGGGGGAGAGGGGGAGGCGCACCTAGGGTGGGCCTTAGGGCCCATCTGCCCTAGGGTTTGCCCCCTTCCCCTCTTGGAGGCGCCTTGGGCCTTGGTGGGAGGCTCCCCAGCCCACCTAGGGGCTGGTCCCTTCCCACTATTAGCCCATGTAGGCCTCCGGGGCTGGTGGCACCACCTGGTGGACCCCCGGACCCCTCTGATGGTCCCGGTACACTAGAGGTGATGCCCGGAACACTTCCGGTGGCCAAAACCATACTTCCTATATATCAATCTTTACCTCCGGACTATTCCGGAACTCCTCGTGACGTCCGGGATCTCATCTAGGACTCCGAACAACATTCGGTAACCGCGTACATACTTTCCCTATAACCCTAGCGTCATCGAACCTTAAGTGTGTAGACCCTACGGGTTCGGGAGTCATGCAGACATGGCCGAGAAAACTCTCCGACCAATAACGAACAGCGGGATCTGGATACCCATGTTGGCTCCCACATGCTCCATGATGATCTTATCGGATGAACCACGATGTCAAGGATTCAGTCAATCCCGTATACAATTCCCTTTGTCTATCGGTACGATACTTGCCCGAGATTCGATCGTCGGTATCCCGATACCTTGTTCAATCTCGTTACCGGCAAGTCACGTTACTCGTTCCGTAACACATCATCCTGTGATCAAATCCTTGATCACATTGTGCACATTATGATGATGTCCTACCGAGTGGGCCCAGAGATACCTCTCCGTTTACACGGAGTGACAAATCCCAGTCTCGATTCGTGCCAACCCAACAGACACTTCCGGAGATACCTGTAGTGTACCTTTATAGCCACCCAGTTACGTTGTGACGTTTGGCACACCCAAAGCACTCCTACGGTATCCGGGAGTTGCACAATCTCATGGTCTAAGGAAATGATACTTGACATTAGAAAAGCTTCAGCAAACGAACTATACGATCTTTGTGCTAGGCTTAGGATTGGGTCTTGTCCATCACATCATTCTCCTAATGATGTGATCCCGTTATCAATGACATCCAATGTCCATGGTCAGGAAACCGTAACCATCTATTGATCAATGAGCTAGTCAACTAGAGGCTTACTAGGGACATGGTGTTGTCTATGTATCCACACATGTATCTGAGTTTCCTATCAATACAATTCTAGCATGGATAATAAACGATTATCATGAACAATGAAATATAATAATAATAATAACTAATTTATTATTGCCTCTAGGGCATATTTCCAACACACACTTGGATGTTGCTCTTCATCCAACCCTTGTAGATATTGAAGCAAAGGTAGCCATCCATTGCAGCATAGTGGATGTGGTCTATATCTAGTACATTCCGCTGCCATGCATGACGATTAAACGTGTAATGAGGTTTCTCCAGTTTACCGTACGAAGGATGAACCATGGCTCCTGCCAGGGTCAGCATTGAAGGCTGACGAGAGGACACCAGTCGATTCTTCTGGAGGTCGAAGGTGTTGCCTACAACGAGGCCTATCCGGCGTAGGACTTCTTTATCGTTACCAAAGTCTACAGTAACGAATTTCACTGTTTTGTCCTTGAGGAAGTTCTTAAAATCCTGGCACTCAACGTCGGCATGGCATATGTGGTAGACCAAGCAAACGTTATGTACGCAAACCTGGATCACGGCAGGCTTCTTCCTCTCTTCGTCCTTTAGATCCTTCTCTCGTCCCAGGACTGTGGTGTACTCAACATCTAGCCCAACGACCCACTCATCATCTAAGTTTTCGAACATGCGGCTGAAGCGAGAAAGGCATCCTTTCACCGTCGCGAAAGAACGGGTGTAGATGACGTCGAACTCATCGCCGGTGATGGTTCTAACCTTGTACTCACCGCCGATCGTGGAGATTTGGGACGCCATGGATCTGGGAGGAGGGTTAGGATTAGTGGAACTGCCGTAATGTGAATGGACGGGACGACTAGGAGCGAACCGCCGTAGTATTGAAGGACGTGCGGGGACGAGTAGGAGCGAACTGCCAGCGTGCGAACGGCAGGGTAGTGGCTTTCCATTCTCCCATGATACAGGCTTCCGAGAGCCCTTGGATCTGAGATCGAACGGTTGCATGGCATGATTCTAGACCTATGGGTGAATATCCTATCCTGGAGGGTTATTCTGCAAATTTTCAGTAACTTAGCATGCGACCGTTTGATCTCAAATCCAAGGGCTGCCAATAGCCCGTATCATGGTCGCGCCTACCACGACCATCGCGTCGCTCGTGCGGTCGCGCCCTTGGAAATTTAACACGGTGCGTTAGGCTATCTGATGTTGGCATGTCATACATAGTCATCACTTAGCCACTCATACTACAACAAGGTTGGCTATAAGTGTATTTTTTTACTCCTCTCTATCTCTTTCTTCATACTCAAGGAAGAAACGGTGCTAAGCACGTATATTTATTGCATTTGCCAAGGAGTGACCTCTTCCAATGAAATGGTGTTGCTAAGTTTGCTTCATTTAATTAGCTATAGACTCAAAATTGTCTTTTCACCTAGGTACACGCGCTTAACACCATTTCTTCCTTGGGTCACCAAACTAGTCTCTCTCTTCTTGATTAACTTGCCACATCAGACTTTATACCTATGTGGCAAGCTTAAGCACCTGTAGGAGCAAGTAAAAGTAAGTACAATAGTGCGCTTTACATGGCATTTTTGCATATGTGGAGGAAACAGAGGCAAGGAAAAAGTGGAGAAGTGGGCTCTCATGCAAGAGCCAGCCTCTACTACATGGTGGAGCATTGGGAGAGGCACATGTATGGAGGTGGTCAGGAATCTAGGAGACTCACGCCGGTCGTAGCGCCGCGGTTAAAATGATAATGGAAAGTCAAATCATGGGGCCCCACCTGTCCAGCAGTAACTCACTGTCAAATCACACAGCCCTACGTTCGCAGCAGCCTACTCCCTCGTCTTCTCGCGTCTCTGTCGAACCGACTAGGCGGAACTGCCCCGCCGCCTACCGCGCAGGAAAAGCCCCGCCCTCGACTTTTAAATACAACTACATCCTCTTAAGAATCCAATGATATACTTTTTGTGACATAGTAACTCATATTTAGTTAGTCAAATGGATGACCTAGAACTACGTGCAGGCCCTATAAACCGAGAGGCCTAAAAATAAATAAACCGAGACTGAGAGGGTAGTTCAGCACGTATCTTTTTAGATCAATATAGTCGGGATTCACCATGGAGCAAAACCAAGTGGTAGGCTGCTCCTGTCATGTTGGCGTAGCAACTCAAGCAGGGTCAGTCCGCACATGAAATGGCGACACACTTAACAGGACCCCTTTGGCCGACATGTGGCTCATCCACCGTCTTGTTCCACGTGCGATGCACCAAATGACAGTTCGGAGTAGCGGTTGGAATTGGAGGCACCCCGGTCGTAGCGCCGCAGTAGTAGAAAATGAGCGACGAGGGGTCAAATCACAAAGCCCCACCTTTCCCGCATTAAGCTGGACGGACGAATCAACCATCATTTCACTCTAGGGCGCAAGAGCATAAAGAAAAGAGAAAACAATGATGCGTGCGGCAGCTACCTAGGGCACCCTAGGGTAGGGGTCTCCACTACAGATCCTTTTTTTAAAGCACCTCCACTACAAATCGGCTTCTCCCTCGTCCTCTTGAAGAAAACCGATGATGAGTGCGGCAGTAGGGTTTGTAGGAGTACTACGGCATGCGGGGCCACGTCGTAGTAAACGGGTTCGATCCAACGCCTTAAATATGTGTGGGCCGCTTGGTTTTACGGGAACGAGGCAGCATTTTGGGTTCGGGGACCAGTGGAGATATAGTACGTACAAAAAATTGTGGACGTAGGTTTGACCGAAAGGCAATGATGCATGGGCCCTGCATTTTGATATACCCGGGGCCACGTGAAATTTTCTACTCTACTCAAAACTAGTAAGGTACACATGTATTGAACGCATGAGATTTTGAAACCAAATTATGAATAAATACACACTATAGGATGTAAAGCTTTGAGTCATATATGCATGATGTAGATGTTCGTTTAGTTCTTAGAGTTCATCTCATTCAAAATCAATAAGTTTTATAAAAATGTTAAGATTCATGGGGTTGTGCATTGTACTCCCTCCGTTCCAAAATAGATGACCCAACTTTTCACTAACTTTGTACAAAGTTAGTGAAAAGTTGGGTCATCTATTTTGGAACGGGGGGAGTAAATCATAAAGTAAAAAAACAAATAATGGCAATTCATTTAGAAAAAATAATCAACTATGATACAGAAGATTCTAGAACAAAGGAGAAGTGCTTGTGTTTTGAGGTTTGTGCATTATGCTTAAGTTCAACCATGGAGTCTTCTAAATTGTACATGTGGCAGATCTGGTGGAATGTTGATGATATCCAATGGCCAGTAGTGCTCGAATTTGCCTATCTCTGCACTGTCGGGTTAGCTTCATCCAGCGACCATCTTTCAAAGTTATTGGCACACTATATAGTTCTTGTGCCATAGTTGCATGTTTTGGAAAAAAGCTACTAGTGGGTTGTACTATATATTTAGGAATAGAAGATGTATACATGGAAGTTGTAGGGAAAGAGATGACATGGAGCATCTCAATTCCTATGAGTAGGGATTGGAAAAGAGATGTCATTTGGTTCACATCATAGGAACTTTTCTATTGAATATAGAGATGACATGTTTCTCAATTCCTATGAGGAGGGACTAGAAAAGAGATGTAATTTGGTTCATATCATAGGAACTTTTCTATTTAATATACGCTAATGTTTATTTTCCTTTGAAATTAAGGGAGTATAGGAATCCATTCATATGAACCAAGTGGCTCTAAAGCTATAGAAATGATATCATGTTTATTTCCTTTGAAATGTGGAGTATATGAATCTATTCCTATGAACCAATTGGCTCTAAAGGAAAAAATCCTATAAAAATCACATCATATAGAGTTCCTATGATATTCCTCGACACTAAAGGATGCTTGAAATTGCTGCGGGCGATACGATGGTCTTTCTTTGTAGACTCCTCACCCAACTTTATAGTTACCTCTCGAAGATGAATGAAATGATATATACATGGTATTCTACATGTACAATTTGGTACACAAAAACTCGGTAAAAGTTTGCGAGGTTCGGATTTTCAATAAAGCTATATGAACTGCATTTCGGAACGGAGGGAGCATACGGCAGTTGCTAACACTCACGTGGAAGATTTGTGTGTAGGAGGAGTGGCTGTTCTGTTAAATGACATGGCAAAACTGACACTGTCGGATGCCGATCTAACGGTCCTTACGGCGTTCGTCAGGAAAAGGCTTGTGGCGAATGTTTGTCGGATAATGATTTATGGACACATGCATTGCATTGATACATGCCCCCCTCTCTCTCACACACACGCACCCTCACAAGTCACGACTCTCCCGAGTCCTCTCGCAGACTCGCACGTCGCACCCACCGTCTATCTGCAGGTAGACGTCACGCACATATGTGCTCTTCACACCCTACCCTCAGAACTTCTAAAAAACAAAAGACGGCGCGCACATTTTATTTTAGCTCACACGTCACACACTTGTACTATTACTCTTGCGGTGAACGTTCTTTGGGCATAGTATATTGTACTCTCACGAAGATAAGCGGTGCACGCACGCACTAGTTCTCTCACACCCACTCGCGGGTACACATAGGAGCGCATTTTTTGAAGCTGGTACAACAAAATCACTCCACTATATATAAAAGCAGGAGCCTTAGCGCTTTCTTTACTAGGGTTCCTCTCGTTCACTCTCTCATGCTCTCCAGATCTAAGCAACACATAGGTGGCCACACTCTCTCTCACCTCACGGCTGGTCACAAATCCGGCCGGACAACCTCGACCGGGGCAGGGGTGTAGGTGCATCATTCACGCTGTAGTCGGCGGCGAGGGAGGAGACCAATGGCTACCCGCGCGTCCCGATCGGCGGCCGTGCCGTTCTCTCCAAGAGAGCGCCGGTTCGGGAGGGCCTCCGACCCCTTCTTCCTCCCTGCGGTATTGTGGCCAAGATGCGGCCTCCCGACGCCGTCTTTGCGACATGCCGACAACCCTCAGGTATATATTCCTTCGAAACCTGCCTTGCTCTACTGCCCCCAGCTCCCTTAGTGTGGATCCTTTTCTACTTCCGTCCGCTGTTCCAAAGCCACCTAGACTTCCACTAAGGCACGTGCTTTGCATGTATGTTCTGTATGATAGATACGCATATACCTTCTTTTTAGAGAGAGAAATGGGTACTCGTATCTTGAGTAGATATCATAGTGTGTTTGTTTGCATGATCTAAGGACTATTCTAAAATAAGAAGCAAATCACTTGCACAAATCAAACTGAGTTCCAAGTAAGAATTTGATTAGAAGATAAAAGTTGTAGTTTTATTATATGTTGTTTCCTGGGTTCCACTGATGTATAGTTCCAGAGTTGTTTGACGGTTTACATGCAAGTTTATGGACCATTTTGTGCAACTAAATAAGTCATTTAGGTCTGACAGACACTCATGTCCTGTATTAGCTTGAGGTATAGCTTATGTATGACTAAAATAAAATATTACACTTTTTCTGCGAATAATAAAAATATTACATTTCTCGATGAAGCAGAATAAAACTTTAGCTAGCATCAGCCATGCAATGTTATGTTATGTGAATAGTGTAAACTTTGCAGTATAGCGGCATCTAAAAAATCCATTTTTACAGTAATCTAAAAAAATAAGTTAGTAGTAGAGTGTTTATTTCCCAGGTGACAACGGGGAACCAAAATGTGCTAGCTATTTGCCAACTTGTCGTACTTGCATGTGAGGAGGTGGCAGCAGTTTCTAGACATTTCTCAACTTCAGTAGGTGCAATCCAGATTCAACGGGGACTTCTTTATTTGTTTACTTGGAGAGCAGAGTCGGCTATGTGCACAAGGAGCAGGAGCGAATCCGGCAGCTCTTAGCCGTCAGATCTTGTCATCCTTTGTTTGATGGACAGCAGTGATATGCATGAGAGGGGAAATGAACGGTGGATTTTGAGTCAATGCTTCTTTGGGCGGGAGAACCGAAGATGGAGTGGTAAATCCAATTTCAAAACTGCCGCATTATAGTAGTAGTAGATTAGAAGTAAAGCTATTTCATACAGTCGACTCAAAGCGTTGGTTCAAATAGGGAAGAAAGTGGGAAAGTTGTAGCATGAATCTAGGACTTGGTTCTAAGAGGAAACGGGGGGAAGTAGTAATATCTGTCACTGTTTAAATAACCGTATATCTTATTTGCGCAAACAAGGATGTCTGTCTCCATATCGTTTCGGGATGTCTGTCTCCGTATCGTTTCTATCCGCGCAATCAAAAGCACACACCTCAGTTTTAGTACAACTGCGCAAAATGAGATGGCTATCCCTCGCTGCCGTCGTCTAACCTCCCGTCTTCAAGGTATCCCTACATTGGTAGTAACTAAGGTAGAATGACCAACGCAATATAAAAGAAGCCAATTCGTACATTTTACTTCCTGATTGTAGTGCAGGTACGAGCGAAAACAACTGCATCCTAGTCCGGAATGCACTTTCTACCAGTTCATCCATGGACCAAGGACTAGCTGGCATGGCTGCACGGCAGTTTTTTGAACAGGTGCGTGGACAAGAGGCATTGTGGTCTGCTTATTTCTGCAAATAACGGTGCTTAAATTTAGTGGAATGCACAAGCATTTTAGCTGGTCAGTACACTGCATGGTTCAGTTCAGCATTCCAGTTGATACCACAATTATAATTGGTTATTCTGGAATGAGAGAACCTAACCTTGAATGGTGGCAACAAGAAAAAACCAGAGTGAACTCCAGGAAATTTAAGCCTGTCGGGAGGCCCTTTGCTCAGAGAGAAGCCTTGCTTGTTTTTTTCCTGATTTGTAAACCTTCTCACAACTTTGTCTTTTGTTGTGAACTAGTATATGTTTGTTATGTTTTATGAATCATTGAGATGTATAAAATTGCTTAACTTATGCTTTTCAAGTTTTTTATGAAGACGATTTTAATGTGAGTGTTCCACATGAGCGCTGAACTAGCGTGTGAACGTTTGGAATTTATTACATTGTGGCCTCAATTAACTGCATGAACCACTGTAACAAGATAGATAGTTGCTTATATGTCAGACAGCGGATTGTTGATTGTTAGCTGGTCGATAGCCTAGTGTTGAAGCGAGCTGAGCCAATGTGCCATGTTTTGCACCACTGCTTACAAGTGGGGTAGCACCAACAGTGTTTACAAGTACTTATGTATACGTCGGCGCACGGTTCTTGAACGAGTGCTCTATTTCATCAAAACACACACTGCTCGTATGATAAACCGTGACAATTTATGTCTTACCATGCCATATTCATGAAAAAACTAGTGAGGACGCATCTGTTTCGGCAACAATTACGATGATTCTCACATGATTCACGAGCACACAAAAGTAGCAGCAGTTCCCATAGACGGATTCAAACAGAGTACTAGCCCCAGAGGGGTCAATAACAGGCAAGGTTCGGATAATTAGACACAATCCAAACTACTATTAAACACTAGTTGGAGCAACTATTTCATGCCTCGATCTAATTTGGGCTGGACACAAGGCGGACCTTGCCATGAACATCATCGAGGACGTCCCGCAGCAGCTCAATCCTGTGAACCTTCATGAAGACAACCTTGTGGCCTTGCCACTGATAAACTTGTTTGTGGAGGCATGCCACGTCATCTTCCTGCGTAAGCTTGACAAGAACAGTATTCCTCACAAACAAAGGAGTAGCTTTCAACTTCTTGTGCTTCAGTACACCCTGGACAACACGCCTGACAACAGTGAGGCTGGAATACAACTCTTCATTGGTATAACCGCAAATGGCTTCCAGGATCCAACAGCCTAAGAACTCTGTTTTCTCAATGCGTATATTCAGGTCGTCCGCCTCATAGCGAGTGACATGTACAACCACACAATCCTTGTCTGCATCAGGGCTCTAATTGAAACATAAACAAATTCTGAATTACTTTTCAGTATAAGAAACACAAGTTATTTAAACCACTACGTATACCATGGCATCGAAGCTAATAAAATTTTGCATTATTAATCACCACATACTTCCTTTTCTAAAAAAATCACCACATACTTAGATGAAAACCCACAATCGAGATCGGCAAAGAAGGAAATCACCTTGGGCAGCTCAGCGGGGGGGGACACATCCTCGAAGGGGGAAAACTGCTCCTGCAGTGCCACGGGGGCTGTAACCTCAAACGGGGCGTTGACCATCTCAGTATCTGGGGTCGCCTCGGTGGTTGCCTCCATCTTCTTGGAGCTCTCTGTCTCATGGGGATCAACCTCCCGCGTCTGCTCCAATATCGGCAGATCTTTGCCTGGTTCTCCTTGGTCCATCATGAAACTGACGAATACTAGGAGTCCACTGAAAGGAAAACACAATCGCAATGACAATGAAACAAAAAAGAGAGTGAGGATTGGTTACTGCTTTGCAAAAGTTCTTTTTTTCCTCTGAACGAAAATATACCAACATCACGGATCCGCTTACCTTCCCTTTGTTCGGAGAGAAGAACAGTGGCAGATGCAAGTGTTGCCTTTCTTGAAGACGGTGAGGGAGAAGGGGATTCAGCGAAGAGTGAAATGATGGTTGCTTCGTCCGTCAAACTTAGACTGCGGGGAGGTGGGGTTTTGTGATACGACGGCTCATTACTGCCGCGCTACGACCGGGGTGACTCTCCGCCTGCATACTGCCTTCTAATTTGGTGGATGGCATTTGGGCCCGCGTGCTTCATGGCCCGCATGTCGGTGAACAAAAGTATAACGGAATTCAGTAGAGGGAGACGTTTCAATGACCTAGGAGGAGCCAGAAGTGGTAGAGTGTCTCCACTGTACTAGTAGTAATTATTTTTCTGGGTAGCTGTAGAGTGTCTCCACTGTACTAGTAGTAATTGTTTCTCAGGTCCCAAGACAAAACAGCCCATCCACACTAGTAAATAGTAAAATCAATTCAAAAACCTGGGTGCTCTTCTTCCTCCTCGCTCCCACCCACCTCACGTCAGCTCGCTCCACTCATACCCCCAAATTCCTCACCTCACTCCTACAGAAAACCCCAGCTCCCCTTCTACCTCACTCCTACAGAAAACTCCCATCTCCCCTTCTTCTTCACTAGCACTACAACTAGGCTTGTCATTCGTTACTCTGCTCAAATCCGTGAGCGCGACGTGACACCCTCGAGGAAAATGGAGTCGGCTGACCCCAGCGCCAAGAAGATGAGGCTCCCGCCAGCGGCGACGCCTGTTGTAGATCCCGCACCCGGCAGCGCGGGGAGAAGCGGCGACCCCCCCCCCCCACCGGATCCCAGGAACCCATAGAATCTCGGGTGGACCGCATCAACGATCTCTCGGACGCCATCCTTGGGGAGATCATCTCGCTTCTCCCCACCAAGGATTGTTGCTGCACCCAAGTCCTCTCAATTCGGTGGCACCCTCTATGGCGCACCGTTCCCCTTAATCTCGACTATCGTCAGCTATCTCTCTTCAATGATTTTGAAATCCCCAGAGCCATCATCTCCTCCCACCAGGGCTCCGTTCAAAGCCTTTGCATCCCTTCATGCTACCTGAGCAAGCATACCATGCCCTGCACGGTGGACGCCTGGCTGGAATCCCCTGAATTCACAGAACTACAGATGCTTGAGTTCTACTATTCCCCTGGAAATCACATACCATATACCGAACGCCATGAACTTGTGCCCTCAGCACCGATGTCCATCTCGGGGTTTTCGTCCTCTCTCCACACCGCCACCTTTGCGCAGTGCTACCTACCAGACAATCTGGTACTAAACCTTCGACTCCTATTTCTCAAGAAACTTTCACTTGTGCGGGTTTGTATATCGGAGGCCTCATTGCATAGCATCATCCACTCCAGTTGCCCTGCGCTGGAGTGCTTGGTGCTTGTTTTCATAGTTAGAATCGGTTGTCTCCAAATAAAGTTGCCTAACCTTGTAAGAATTGGAATTTCTTTTGACGGAAGGCAGCTCATCATCCAAGATGCCCCTTCACTTCAAAGGTTGATCCTTGATTCTAGTTATTCACCGTTGCAAATAACCGTCCTATCTGCGCCTAAACTGGAGACCTTGGGTGTAATACATGATCTCTGTGCTCATTTCAATATGGTGTTTGGCTCCATAGTTCTTCAGGTACTTTATATTATCATCTACACTTGTAACCATAAGCTGCATTTTAAATTTCTGCGCATAATTTATATATCATCTTGGAGTACACATTTTGTACTAATATTATGTTCTATGCTCAATGAAGAGTTTCTCCATGGATGGCCTATCAATGGTGCTGGATTCTGTCAAGATCTTATATATCCAAATGAATAGTTTTGATCTGAACACGATTATTGGCTTGCTGCAATGCTTTCCATGTCTCGAGAAGTTGTATATAAAGGTGATAATTTCACGCACATTGGAAGCCCGCATATAGTGTACTAGAATTAACCGTTCAGTTGTTGCTCTTTCGACACTCTTCTTTTAGACCTTATCTGTTTTCAATCTTCATGTCTATTTAGGCAACAGAACGGGGTAAGAAAGTTATAACCAATCGGTGGATTCGTAAGCATCGGGATTTTCTCACTTCTCATGAGATTCGTTTGAAGACAATAACGCTAGAACGATATGTAGCCAACCGTGAAAACACAAGATTTGTCACATTCTTCCTGCTGAATGCGAGGTTACTATTGTCCATCAGGCTTAAGTTTATCAACAGCATGGTTTTGACGGATGGGTATGTCGAAGAGCAAAAAAAGGAGTTTCAGGTGGGCAAAAGAGCTTCTGAATGTGTCGGGCTTCTATTTACAACATATTATGGTCATAATCCAGTAAATTTTACGACCCAAGATGTTCATTCTATGGACCTGACCGATCATTTGACTGTGACTGCCGAAAACAGTGCTGGAGTTAGATGTTGTTGCCCTTTTCAATCTGGTTTTTTTGTAAACCTGATGAACAATTAACCCTCATGCTTTTGTACAGTTTGTAAGCTGGAGTTAGATGTTCCTGCCCTTTTCAACTCGGCTGTGACTGTCATATTTTCTTTGAAACAAGGCAAATGGCTTGCCATTCGTTTAATTTAGAGTGAAATATTGTAACAAATCCAAACCAAGGGAAATAACATCACTCTCGCCGACTGCTTGAGCTCACTGTGCATTACAGAAGCCAAGTGATTAGCCCCCACCAGCAACCACAAACTTATTTCAAACTAGCACATCAAATGGGCTGTAAATTTTCATAGGAAAGGTTGCATGACCGTGACAGATTTGGATTCTGACATTTGGGACCCGCGAGGAAATAGCCTATCCAAGGTGGTGTCGACTTACTAGCCAATCAACAAACGATTCTGCCTACCAGCCGTTGGATTGACATCCAACATCTGTCGTGTATCTTCTATCTCTTGTCTTCTTCTTCCTCCAATCGCCCAAACCAAACCACCCCGTCGGCTCCACCTGCTCCCGCCTCCCATGGTTGGCTGCGCCTCCGCCGCCCTACCGTACGTACCCTCCAATGTTGGCCAGTCCCTCCCTCTATTCCCCCACACGTCCTGTTATTCTCCGGCGACGTCAGCCCCAACACGCACCCGCGCCCGAACCAGTCAACCCTCGTACTCCCCTCCGCCTGTGACTGGACCGGCGCATCTTCAACGGCTCCTGTTCGTTCCGTCTGAGGCCTCGCCGTCGTCCTCCACCTTGCGGCCTTGGTTCGCTCGCCGTGCGCGGTGCACCGCCCTCTTGCGTTGTCAATGTCGTCAACAACCGAGAGGAACAAGGAGATTACTGTACATGGAGAGGATGACAGTAGGGACCCACCAGCGTCATGGTAGTACGCAAGCAAGTGCCTCTATAGTATAAGCCCAAAAATATGGTTCCTCCTAATGGTTGGACATCTGGGGCTCACGCCATTGTCAACGTAGCCAATAAACGAGAGAATTACACTACGAGCGGCTGACACCAGGGACCTAGCAAGTCGCGCTATTTTTTTAGGAACAAGCAGTTGTTATTTATACTAGTTTTAGCGACGGATCAGGGTAACAACGGGGCTGTGCGGGGGCTGTGGCCCGTCTAGCCAGGGTTTTATTTATGTTTACCACATCATGAGCTCAGTTGTGTTTTTTCTTGCTGAAAATGGCTAGCCCAGTTCTATTTTTTAAAAAGAAATACCCAAACAAGGCCTACTTACTTTATCGGCCCTGCTGGGCTGCAAATCTTTCAAGACGAGGAGAGTTTCATTCGGTTTGCCCAGAACTGGGCTATACATTTTAAAAACACATCAAACCGGGAATTAGTTTCAACTTTTTTTATTACAAGATCTTAAATTCCATTGATTTTTATGCGTGGACAATTATTTGGATTTTATATTTATATAAATTATTTTTCAAAATAGTTTGAATGTGAATCGATATTTCTGGATTAAAAACAGTTGACCGCACCGAAATATGCAAAATTTTGTATACTTTTTAACCGTGGCCACAATACGGGGTGTGATGCTAACAAAATGAAGATGGGCTCCAAAAAAATTCTTAAGAATTAGCAAATGGGTTGTACATTATTAGAAATAATGGCAGATGGGTTGTATGCTGTTTTCCACAGATTTGAGGCTGACTTGTGCGCCTACTACAGGTTGACGTGTATGCTTTCATAAAAAAAGGTTGACGCACACGCAACGCCCTGTCAACTTAGTCAACACACGAGAGCAGTGACTGTTGGATGTCCATCCAACGACTGTCGTGCTTCTTCAATCTCTGCTCTTCATGCTCAAGCCACTCAAACAAGCGCCGGCGGGACTGCCTGCTCCCTCCTCCTGCGGCCGGCTATGCTGTCGCGCAGGCCTCATGGCCCCACCGTACTCCCATCGCTGGCCTAGCCATCCCTCTACTCACCCACACCTGTTGTTATTCTCCGGCGATGACAGACGAACCAGTAAACCCTCGTACTCCTCCGCATGGGAAACAACTGCCGAGTCTTCCTTGCCTCCGTGTCGTCCCCTTCCTAGGCCTCGCCATCGTCCACCGCCCTGGTGCTCTCGGCGTGGCTTGGTCAATGTGGTCAACGACTGATACGTCTCCAACGTATCTCTAATTTTTGATTGCTCCATGCTATATTATCTACTGTTTTGGACTATATTGGGCTTTATTTTCCACTTTTATATTATTTTTGGGACTAACCTATTAACCGGAGGCCCAGCCCAGAATTGCTGTTTTTTTGCCTATTTCAGTGTTTCGAAGAAACGGAATATCAAACGGAGTCCAAACGGAATAAAATCTTCGGGAACGTGATTTTCTCACCGAATGTGATCCAGGAGACTTGGACCCTGCTCCAAGGAACAAAAGAGGCGGTCACGAGGGTGGGCCCCACCCTAGGGCGCGCCCCTACCTCGTGGGCCCCTCGTTGCTCCTCCGGCGTACTTCTTCCTCCTATATATACACACGTACCCCCAAACGATCAGAAGAGGAGCCAAAAACCTAATTCCACCGCCGCAACTTTCTGTATCCACGAGATCCCATCTTGGGGCCTGTTTCGGAGCTCCGCCGGAAGAGAGCCGTCATCACGGAGGGCTTCTACATCATCATAGCCTCTCCGATGAAGTGTGAGTAGTTAACCTCAGACCTTCGGGTCCATAGTTAGTAGCTAGATGGCTTCTTCTCTCTCTTTGAATCTCAATACAAAGTTCTCCCCTCTCTTGTGGAGATCTATTTGATGTAATCTTCTTTTTGTGGTGTGTTTGTTGAGACCGATGAATTGTGGGTTTATGATCAAGTCTATCTATGAATAATATTTGAATCCTCTCTGAATTCTTTTATGTATGATTGGTTATCTTTGCAAGTCTCTTTGAATTATCCGTTTGGTTTGGCCAACTAGATTGGTAGTTCTTGCCATGGGAGAAGTGCTTAGCTTTGGGTTCGATCTTGCGGTGTCCTTACCCAGTGACAGAAGGGGCAGCAAGGCACGTATTGTATCGTTGCCATCGAGGATAACAAGATGGGGTTTATTTCATATTGCATGAATTTATCTCTCTACATCATGTCATCTTGCTTAAGGCGTGACTCTGTTTTTAACTTAATACTCTAGATGCATGCTGGATAGCGGCCGATGAGTGGAGTAATAGTAGTAGATGCAGAATCGTTTCGATCTACTTGTCACGGACGTGATGCCTATGTACATGATCATGCCTAGATATTCTCATAACTATGCTCAATTCTGTCAATTGCTCAACAGTAATTTGTTCACCCACCGTAGAACACTTATGCTCTTGAGAGAAGCCACTAGTGAAACCTATGGCCCCCGGGTCTATTCTCATCATATCAATCTCCATCACTTTAATCTTTCTTTGCTTTTTTACTTTGCCTTTACTTTTTACTTTGCATCTTTATACCAAAAATACCAAAAATATTATATCTATCAGATCTCACTCTCGTAAGTGACCGTGAAGGGATTGACAACCCCTAATCGCGTTGGTTCCGAGTAGCTATCGTTTTGTGCAGGTACGAGGGACTTGAGCGTGGCCTCCTACTGGATTGATACCTTGGTTCTCAAAAACTGAGGGAAATACTTATGCTACTCTGCTGCATCATCCCTTCCTCTTCGGGGAAAACCAACGCAAGCTCAAGATGTAGCAACGACCGACATGCATCTGAAGTGGACTTTACGTGGAGAGGTCGACAGCTGGGTCCACGGCCGCACGCAAGGAAATGCCTCCTTATTACGCGCAAAATAATGATTCCTCCACCTGACATCAGGGACCCACCGAAAGGGCCTCTGTATTTCGCGAAAAAAACGTTACCGCCGCTGACAGCTCCGACCCACCAGCTATATCTTCGCACGCAAGGAAGTGCCTCCTTATTACGCCCAAAAAAATGAATACCCCCTGCTAGCTGGGACCCACCATATTGTTGGGCTGACTTGTGGGCCTACTAAGTTGATAGTGATGGAGAGCTTTGTCAACTTAGTCAATACTCCAGTGATCGTATGATGTCCATCCAACGGCCATAGTGCTTCTTCAACCTCTGGTCTTCTTGCTCCAGCCGCCCAAAGCAGCGCCAGTCGTGCCGCCTGCTCCTGCCTCCCGTGGCCGGCTGTGCTACCGCGGAGGCCTCACCGCCCCCATACTACTCCCACCACTGGCCAGGCCATCCCTCCACTCACCCACACCCCCTGTTATTCTGCCGCGACGGCAGCCTCACACCGTAGTCGAACCAGTGAACGCTTGTACTCCTCTCTGTGTGGGCATCCACTGCCATGTCTTGCACGGCTCCGCGTCGTCCCCTTCCTAGGCCTCGTCGTCGTCCACCGCCGCGGTGCTCTCGGCGCAGCGTGGTCAATGTGGTCAACGACCGACTTCCATCAGAAGAGTACTGTACATGGAGAGGCTGACAGCTGGGTCCACGGCAGCCGCAAGGAAGTGCCTCCTTATTACACGAAAAATAATTATTCCTCCACCTAACAGCGGGGACCCACCGGATGGGCCACCAGTATTTTGCGAAAGAAATCGTTTCCCCCTGACTACTGGGACCCATCGGACGGGCCACCGTATTTCGCGAAAAAAACATTCCCCCGCTGTGAGCTCGGATCCACCAGAAGTGCCTCCTTATTACGCACAAAAAAAACGAATACTCCCCCGGCTAGCTGGGACACACCTTGCTGGGAGACTGACTTGTGGGCCTACTAAGTTGACGGGGACGAAGGGCTTTGTCAACTTAGTCAATATGAATGATTCTAGCTCCAGTGACCGTACGATGTCCATCCAACGGTCGTAGTGCTTCTTCAATGTCTAGTCTTCTTGCTCCAGCCGCCCAAAGCAGCGTCGGTCGTGCCGCATGCTCCTGCCTCCCGTGGCCGGCTGTGCTGCCGCGGAGGCCTCGCCGCCACCTACTATTCCCACCGCTGGACAGGCCCTGCGGCGACGGCAGCCTCACACCGCAGTCGAACCAGTGAACCCTCGTAGTCCTCTTCGCACGGGCTTCCACTGTCGCGTCGTCCCCTTCCTAGGCCTCGCCATCGTCCACCACCGTGGTGCTCTCCGCTCGGCGTGGTCAACGTGGTCAAGGAACGACTTCCATCGGAAGAGTACTGTACGTGGAGAGGCTGACAGCTAGGTCCACAGCCACAGCCCACTTTTTTGTGATTTGCCAAGTAAGTCGCTTTGTCAGGCCTGTTGGGCTGCAAATCTTTCAAGACGAGGGGAGCTTTCATTCAGCTAGCCGAGAAAATGGCCCATCAGTAATGAGAAATGGGTTGTACATTTTTACAACGCATCAAACCGGCAATTAGTTTCAAATATATTTTTTTCATTTCAAGATTTTAAATTACATTAATTTTTATGCGTGGAGAATTTGTTGGATTTTATATTGATATACATTTATTTTTAAAATCAGTTTGAATGTGAGTCGAAATTTCGGGATTAAAAACAGTTCGGTCTGCACCGAAATATGCAAAATTTCGTATAATTTTTTAACCGTTGCCACAATATGGGTTGTAATGCTAACAAAAAGAATACGGGCTCCAAAAAAACCTTAAGAATTAGCAAATGGGCTGTAAATTATTAGAAATAATGGCAGATGGGTTGAATGCTGTCTTCCACAGATTTGAGGCTTTCCTAAAAAAAAGTTGACGCACAAGCACTGACTGTTGGATGTCCATCCAACGTCATCGTGCTTCTTCAATCTCTGCTCTTCTTGCTCCAGCCGCTCAAACAAGCGCCGGCGGGACTGCCTGCTCCCTCCTCCTCGCGGCCGGCTATGCTGCCGCGCAAGCCTCACTGCCCGGCCGTACTCCCATCGCTGGCCTAGCCATCCCTCTACTCACCCACACCTGCTGTTATTCTCTGGCGACGGCAGACGAACCAGTAAACCCTCGTACAGTCGTACTCCCCTCCGCATGGGAAACAACTGCCGAGTCTTCCCTGCCTCCGTGTCGTCCCCTTCCTAGGCCTCGCCGTCGTCCACCGCCCTGGTGCTCTCGGCGCGGCCTGGTCAACGTGGTCAATGACCGACATGCATCTGAAGTGGACTTTACGTGGAGAGGCCGACAGCTGGGTCCACGGCCGCACGCAAGGAAATGCCTCCTTATTACGCGCAAAATAATGATTCCTCCACCTGACATCAGGGACCCACCGAAAGGGCCTCTGTATTTCGCGAAAAAAACGTTACCGCCGCTGACAGCTCCGACCCACCAGCTATATCTTCGCACGCAAGGAAGTGCCTCCTTATTATGCCCAAAAAAATGAATACCCCCTGCTAGCTGGGACCCACCATATTGTTGGGCTGACTTGTGGGCCTACTAAGTTGACAGGGACGGAGAGCTTTGTCAACTTAGTCAATACTCCAGTGACCGTATGATGTCCATCCAACGGCCATAGTGCTTCTTCAACCTCTGGTCTTCTTGCTCCAGCCGCCCAAAGCAGCGCCGGTCGTGCCGCCTGCTCCTGCCTCCCGTGGCCGGCTGTGCTACCGTGGAGGCCTCACCGCCCCCAAACTACTCCTACCACTGGCTAGGCCATCCCTCCACTCACCCACACCCCCTGTTATTCTGCGGCGACGGCAGCCTCACACCGCAGCCGAACCAGTGAACGCTCGTACTCCTCTCCGCGTGGGCATCCACTGCCGCGTCTTGCACGGCTCTGCGTCGTCCCCTTCCTAGGCCTCGCCGTCGTCCACCGCCGTGGTGCTCTCGGCGCGGCGTGGTCAATATGGTCAACGACCGACTTCCATCGGAAGAGTACTGTACATGGAGAGGCTGACAGTTGGGTCCACGGCAGCCGCAAGGAAGTGCCTCCTTATTATGCGGAAAATAATTATTCCTCCACCTAACAGCGGGGACCCACCGGACGGGCCACCAGTATTTTGTGAAAAAAATTGTTTCCCCCTGACTGCTGGGACCCACCAGACGGGCCACCGTATTTCGCAAAAAAAACATTCCCCCGCTGTCAGCTTGGACCCACCGGAAGTGCCTCCTTATTACGCACAAAAAATGAATACTCCCCCGGCTAGCTGGGTCCCACCTTGCTAGGAGGCTGACTTGTGGGCCTACTAAGTTGACGGGGATGAAGGGCTTTGTCAACTTAGTCAATATGAACGATTCTAGCTCCAGTGAATGTACGATGTCCATCCAACGGCCGTAGTGCTTCTTCAACCTCCGGTCTTCTTGCTCCAGCTGCCCAAAGCAGCACCGGTCGTGCCGCATGCTCCTGCCTCCCGTGGCCGGCTGTGCTGCCATAGAGGCCTCGCCGCCCCCTACTATTCCCACCGCTGGACAGGCCCTGCGGCGACGGCAGCCTCACACCGCAGCCGAACCAGTGAACCCTCGTAGTCCTCTCCGCGTGGGCTTCCACTGTCGCGTCGTCCCCTTCCTAGGCCTCGCCGTCGTCCACCGCCGTGGTGCTCTCCGCGCGGCGTGGTCACCGTGGTCAAGGAACGACTTCCATCAGAAGAGTACTATATGTGGAGAGGCTGACAGCTGGGTCCACAGCCAGAGCCCACTTTTTTGTGATTTGCCAAGTAAGTCGCTTTGTCAGGCCTGTTGGGCTGCAAATCTTTCAAGACTAGGGGAGCTTTCATTCGGCTAGCCGAGAAAATGGCCCATCAGTAATGAGAAATGGGTTGTACATTTTTAAAACACATCAAACCAGCAATTAGTTTCAAATATCTTTTCTTTCATTTCATGATTTTAAATTACATTAATTTTTATGCATGGAGAATTTGTTGGATTTTATATTGATATACATTTATTTTTAAAATCAGTTTGAATGTGAGTCGAAATTTCGGGATTAAAAACAGTTCGGACCGAACCGAAATATGCAAAATTTTGTATAATTTTTTAACCGTTGCCACAATATGGGCTGTAATGCTAACAAAAAGAATACGGGCTCCAAAAAAACTTAAGAATTAGCAAATGGGAGGTAAATTATTAGAAATAATGGCAGATGGGTTGTATGTTGTTTTCCACAGATTTGAGGCTTTCCTAAAAAAAAGTTGACGCACAAGCACTGACTGTTGGATGTCCATCCAATGGCCGTCGTGCTTCTTCAATCTCTGCTCTTCCTGTTCCAGCCGCTCAAACAAGCGCCGGCGAGACTGCCTGCTCCCTCCTTCTCGCGGCCGGCTGTGCTGCCGCGCAGGCCTCACCGCCCGACCATACTCCCATCGTTGGCCTGGCCATCCCTCTACTCACCCACACCTGCTATTATTCTCCGGCGACGACAGACGAACCAGTAAACCCTCGTACAGTCGTACTCCCCTCCGCGTGGGAAACAAATGCCAAGTCTTCCCTGCCTCCGTGTCGTCCCCTTCCTAGGCCTCGCCGTCGTCCACCGCCCTGGTGCTCTCGGCGCGGCCTAGTCAACGTGGTCAACGACCGACATGCATCTGAAGTGGACTTTACGTGGAGAGGCCGACAGCTGGGTCCACGGCTGCACGCAAGGAAATGCCTCCTTATTACGCGCAAAATAATGATTCCTCCACCTGACCTCAGGGACCCACCGAAAGGGCCTTTGTATTTCATGAAAAAAACATTACCACTGCTGACAGCTCCGACCCACCAGCTATATCTTCGCACGCAAGGAAGTGCCTCCTTATTACGCACAAAAAATGAATACTCCCCCTATTAGCTGGGACCCAGTATAGTGGCAGGCTGACTTGTGGGCCTACTAAGTTGACGGGGACAGAGGGCTTTGTCAACTTAGTCAATATGCACGATTCTAGCTCCAGTGACCGTACGATGTCCATCCAACGGCCGTAGTGCTTCTTCAACCTCTGGTTTTCTTGCTCCAGCCGCCCAATCCAGCGCCGGTCGTGCCTCGTGCTCCTGCCTCCCGTGGCCGGCTGTGATGCGGCGAAGGCCTCACCGCCCCCTACTACTCCCACCGCTGGCCAGGCCATCCCTCTACTCACCCACACCCCCTGTTATTCTGCGGCAACGGCAGCCTCACACCGCAGCGAACCAGTGAACCCCCGTACTCCTCTACACGTGGGCATCCACTGCCGCATCTTCCCCGGCTCCGCGTCGTCCCCTTCCTAGGCCTCTCCGTCGTCCACCGCCCTGGTGCACTCGGTGTGGCGTGGTCAAGGAACGGCTTCCATCGGACGTGGACTGTACGTGGAGAGGCTGACAGCTGGGTCCACGGCCGCAGCAAGGAAGTGCCTCCTTATTACGTGCAAAATAATTATTCCTCCACCTGACAGTGGGACCCACCGGACGGGCCACCGTATTTCGCCCCCTGACTGCTAGGACCCACCAGCTACATCTTCGCACGCAAGACAGTCGGGACCCACCTAGTCGAAGCGTACGTAGCATTGTCTTTTTTTTGCGGGGGTACGTAGCGTTGTCATTCTGGTCGCGAACGTGTACGTACATATATGCTGGTCAATGTAGAGGCGCGCACGTGTCGTAGTAGAGGCGGCCAGGGTGCAAGAAAGAAAATACGGCCACGTATGTGTACATACGGGCGGGGTCTCGAACGCCTACTCGCGCATACGTACGGCCAGGGCTCTTGTATATGGCTGGGTCGGAACGGAGAAACAACGTCGTCGTCGTGTTCATGGGGAGGCAACGGAATGTGTCGTGTTCATGGGAAGGCAACGGAATGCGTCGTGTTCATGGGGAGGCAACGGAACGCGTGGGAGCCAACCGGCTGGGTCGGAACGGAATGTGTGGTCGTGTTCATCGGGAGGGCTTGGACGGAACAGGCGATGGAAACGAGGCCTGGCGTACCGCACAATGGAGGAAACGGCCTTGTGTTCGACCGGACACGTTTGAAACGGGATCCTGTTCATCGGGAGGGGTCTGGCGTACCGCAAAACGGAGGAAACGGACCTCCTACGGTCAAAACGGGGGTCCTGTTGATCGGGAGGGGTGTGGCGTACCGCAAAACGGACGAAACGGACTTGTGTTGGAGCGCTACGGTCGAAACTGGGGTCCTGTTCATTGGGAGGGGTGTGGCGTACCGCAAAACGGGACTCCACGGGATATTGTTCATCTCCACCGTCGACCCCCTCCAGCCTCCATGAGCTACTGTTCATCCACCGTCGACCTCCTCCAGCCTCCACCTGCGATTGTTCATCCACGGGATCCTGTTCATCCAGCCTCCACCGGGCGCTACTCCACCGGCTACTGTTCAACCACCCCTCCACCGTCTACTGTTCATCCAGCCCTTCACACCACGGGGTCCTGTTCAACCACCCCTCCACGGGCACCCCTCCACTGTCTACTGTTCAACCAGCCCTCCACACCACAGGGTCCTGTTCAACCACCCCTCCACCGTCTACTGTTCATCCAGCCCTCCACACCACGGGGTCATGTTCATCCACCCCTCCACGGGCACCCCTCCACCGTCTACTATTTATCCAGCCCTCCACCACACCACGGGGTCCTGTTCATCCAGAGACAACGCCACCGCTCACTGTTCATCCAACCCCCCCTCCCCCCGCAACGCTCACTGTTCATCCCATCGATCGGCTTCAGTTAGCAGCAGTAGCGAAGGAATTGCTCGATCGGGTTCAGTTAACAGCCATCGATCGATCGATCGGGTTCAGTAACGCATAGCCTGCAGTGCAATCACTCGGGTTCAGTTAGAGCCCAACGCCTCGCTCGGGTTCAGTTAGAGCCAACGCCTCGCGCACACGCGCGTATGTGTACGAGAGAAACGTATATCGCTCGGCCCCCGACCTCCCACCGTAACCGGGAACTCCCCGAAATTTTCCTCGCCCTGGCTTCTACCACGGTTTTTTCCGTCATGGACGGCCCAAAGAATGTCATGCAGCTGCGTCTCCGGCCCACCCAGGACGAAAAGCCCATTTTCTGTCATGATTTTTGTCATAGAAGTAGGAGCCCACCACATCTATGATGATACCGGGTTTTGTCACAATTATCGTCATAGAAGTGTCATATGTATGACAGAAAAAAAATTCCGTTCGGCCCAAAATGTCACGGATGTGTCTTTTTTTGTAGTGCTAAATGCATGCACACCCAGGGAAAGGAACCCTTAACGGAACTATTCTCTCTGGAAGATGTTTCTTACGATATCAATGTAATATAACATAGCTAACCGGATACAACTTGTTTGTTCAAGCAACTATGACCCCTACGCCTAGTTTTCCAAGCATACCCCGGCCTATTCGGCCGCGACGGTATTCGGAAACACTCCGCACCTTAGAGTCCGGAGGTTGAAGCAAAAAGGTCTGCCATGAAAAATGATATACAATTCAGCTAGATGAGGGAAGTACACGGTCGCTTGGACTCGAACACCTCTTCCTCTACACCTTCCAATAGGCAGTCTAACTTACAATCCTGCTGAGAATATTTGGCGGCCACTGCTACTTGGTCATATACTATACTAACGGGAATTTCTTCCCCATTCGGCCCTACCGGCCCGACCCGAGCCATGTGATTAGGATCCAGCTTGGTATAGCGCGTCTTCACCATGGCCCAGGCCTCTCGTGCACCCTCTCGGCAGGCAGATATCTTCCACAGCCGGATACGCCGCCGCGCTCCCTTGAATAGCTCTACCAGCTTCTCCATGCTTCCTGGAGGGGAGCCGAATGGCCATAAAGCCTTGGCTACACTCTGCATAGCCTGTCGAGCCTGCTCGTGCAACTGCAACAGCTCCTGCAGAAGATCATTTGATGATCCAGACACTTCCTCTTCGGGGCGGTTCATTAACACACCTGCAATCACAGCTATATCAGCTATCACTACCTATAAATTATTGTAAGGTAAAAGCGATCACATATTGAATATGCCGCCTCGGAGCTTCTTGTTCTCCTTCACAGAGTCGGACAGCTGCGCTCGCACATCTTTCAGTTCTTCGCCTAAGTTGATGTCCGAATCCTGAAGTTTCTTTTTCTCTTCAATGATCTTCGTCAATACACGCTCGCCCACTGCTAGCAGCTTTTTGGCTCTGTGTTCTTCGCTTCGAGCGGCATCAAGCTGCTCTTGTACTTGGTCTAAACGACCCAACACAAAGATTAGAACCCAGATTCACACTATCGGTGTAGCCTTATGAATCTTTGATGGAGGAAAATATTACCTGGAGATGCCTTGTATTTCTCCAGTTCGGCGTTAGCAGCAAGCAGCTGGTGCTGTCACTTTTCTAGTTCCTGAGCCAGCTAGGTATTCTTCTCTGTAAGAACCTAGTTGTACATTGATCCTTAAATCAGTTGATTCAACTCCTTTAAGTCTCGGGGGCTACTGGCATATGGTTGTCACAGTCAGACAAAGCGAATTTACCTGCACATCTTTCAGATGTTGCTTTGTGGCCCTGCTAATCCCATCTCGAGCAGCCCGGATGTACGCATCGGCTGCGTTGAAGGCGTTAAATGACTCTTCTGAAAAGCCAGGATCTCGTAAAATGGCCCAGCGGTGCCGATGATTCATAGCACTCTCCACTTCCAAGTTGGTGACGGATACATCATCCGAGTCCTCGGCTGGAGGACAATCCGGCGTCGCCCCTACATCAGCCCCCATCTTCACGACGGGATTTGAATCCTCACTGTCGGAAGTACAGCCGCTCGGACCACGGGATGTAGTCCGGCGCGTCCTCCTCCTAGCAAATGAAAACGGAAAGGTCACGGTTGGACGTGACTGCTCAGGGGCAGGTTGGCAAATTCATACCTCCTCGATGAAGGCGCGACCGTGTCTTCATTTGCTTTCCTCTTGGAAGGATTGTCCAGCGCGGGAGCCGATCTCTTCGAAGCCGCCGAACGTCCCCCCCTGTGAAGCACGGCGATACGGTGCGATGGGTGAGACGAAGTAAGAGCACTCTTTTAGAGAAGATGATTTCTTAATTATTTACATGAGAAGCAGGAAGAAGGCCAGGATAGTCTGCGGTGATGGCCACATCGGTGCCGTCGTAGCTTGTCTGGTAGAACACTCCCTCCGCAAGCACCACAAATATATCCGGATCCTCTTCGAACCCGGGATCTAGCTCCCAGTTGTGGTCCTCCGGCTGTAGGGCGAGACTATAAAATCCCTTGGTGACCTTTTGCCAGTGCTGTCATAAGCAAATGAGCTAGAAGTTTATCAAAGGCAATTCGGAGATGGAAGAAGTAAAAATGGAGGGGTCGGGCGTTACCCAGTTGGGAGGGTTATACATAGAGTACCTGCCTCCAAATTTGATGCGGAGGAATTACTTTTCCTCCCCTTTGAACAGTTCGGCTAATATCTTAGCCAAAGCGGCAGGGGTATCCGGACCTCTCCGGCCGCAACGAGAAGCATCGTCCTCCCCATTATAGTGCCACATGGATAGCCCTCTGTATTGGAGCGGCTGAACCCCTCGCACTATGGAAATCGCCATAACCTCGATTACTGTGAGTCCGGACCGAGTGAGCTCTCTTATCCTGCTCATCAGCTAACGAACCTCTGTGTCGTCTTCCTCTTCAAGACTCCGGGGACGCCAACTATGGCGTTTCTTCAGCGGGACGCGAGCAGATTCAGGAAGACCCTTTCGAATCGGGTCAGGAAGCGCAACGTCCTCTATATAAAACCATTCGGAGGGCCATTTATCAGGTGCCTTCCTTGGTGTGCCGGATGGATATCCGGTATTGGCGACGTGCCACACTTCGGCTCTGCCCACTTCAAATATTGACCCTTCATGATTGCGCGGGATGAGACAAAACAGCTTCCTCCACAACTCAAAGTGAGCTTCGACGCCCAAGAAAAGTTCGCATAAAGCGATGTAACCCGCAATGGCAGAATAGAGGTCGGCGTAAAGTTGTGCAGCTGGAGGCCGTAATATTCCAGAAGCCCTCGGAGGAACGGATGGATTGGAAATCCAACGCCTCTTAGTAGGTAGGGGACAAAACACACTCGCTCCCCCCGGACGGATTGGGGAAGTCCTCTGCCTGAGTCCCATCATTGAAGGAAGCTAGCCCCGATCGAACAGGGACTAGATCTGCATGGGAAAGGAACCCCTGCATTTGCAACTTTGTCAAACGGCTATGAGACACGGAACACCTCTCCCACTCGCCTTCCTCTGGGCCGGGACGAGCGGAGGATCTAGGAGCACTAGTCATGCCGGAATGGTTTATCCTAAGCAGTCTCTGGGGATTTCTTCTTTGTAGCGCTGAATGGATCTGGGATCCAATCTCTTTAAGTAGGCGCTCTTCTTCACATGATGGGGTGTTATTCGTAAAAATACCCTGGCATTCCACATTCCTCAACACGTGGAGGACAAAGATTATTCAACGCACAGAAGCCAAGGAGGCGACATTGGATCAATGGCCGAATACATTACTTGAGATCATCGAAGGGAGAACCCGCCTTGCAATGCCGAAGACAATATGTGTGCCGAGCACCTCGCTATTGAAGACTGGTTCGGGGGCTACTGAGGGAGTCCTGGACTAAGGGGTCCTCGGGCGTCCGGCCTGTTATCCGTGAGCCGGACTGATGGGCTGTGAAGACATGAAGATCGAAGAATGCACCGTGTCCGGATTGGACTCTGCTTGGCGTGGAAGGCAAGCTTGGCGATCGAAGATTCTTTCTTATGTAACTGACTCCATGTAAACCCTAGATCCCTTCGGTGTCTATATAAACCGAAGGGGTAGTCCGGAAAGGGCAACACATATATACTCATTACCATACCTACATATGCTAGACTTCTAGGGTTTAGCCATTATGATCTCGTGGTAGATCAACTCTTGTAACACCCATATTCATCAATATCAATAAAGCAGGACATAGGGTATTACCTCCATAGAGAGGGCCCGAACCTGGGTAAACATTGTGTCCCCTGTCTCCTGTTACCATCGATCCTAGACGCACAGTTCGGGACCCCCTACCCGAGATCCGCCGGTTTTGACACCGACAGCTGCCCTCACAGAGCATGAAAAAACTCGGCATCACCACTTTATGCCTCCTTATAGGTACATTGTGCTGATGCATCCACTGTTGCATGTACTTATACCAACCTTTTGCAGTTGTTAATGTAAAGGCACATGTAAAATGAAGCGATCACACTGTTACCTTAAGGACATGTCTAACAAGTGTTATTGTTAATCTAATGCCTCCAGTATGATGCAATTAAACTGTGTTACAAGTGGTACTCCTGTTGTTTTCCCCAGTATGATAAGTAAGTTGCTTCTTTACGCTGCTGAGTGACCTGGTGTCCCCATGGTCCCATGCCCTTAAACCAACTCTTTAGCTGTTGTTGATTTACTGTATCTAGTAAACAAGCAATTCCACCATTCACTAGTGCAGAACCGGGCAATAGCACCGGTCCGTAAGGCCCTTTAGTGCCGGTTTGGTAACTGGCATTAAAATGTAGGCACTAAAGGCCCCCCCCTTTAGTACCGGTTCAGCACGAACCGGTGCTAAAGGGAAACCACGTGGCACGAGACAGCTTCGGGGACAGGGAGCCCTTTAGTACCGGTTGGTGTCACCAACCGGTATTAAAATGTTGGGGGGTTTGGGGTTTATGATTTCTTTTTCATTTAATTTTGTGTTTTCCATTTAATTCTTTTTCGTTTGCTGGTATTTTACAATACTACATATTGTACACGTTATGCATATATATAAATAGAATTTCTAGTAGAACCGATCATAATATATATATCACCGAATGTCTCACAACCACCATTAATTAATTCACACATATATACACACATGTATATATATACATATATACAATTTCTCCTAATTGGTGCCTTCGGAGCCAGTGGCATTAGCCTAGCTAATTGGTGCCTTCGGAGCACGATAACAATTGGAAGTGGTTCATGGGGGCGGTAGTGGGTAATAGTATTCTCCTTTAGGATCTATGACCTGGTCGAGCAAAAATCCCGCTATTTCCTCTTGAATTGCTTCTATGCGGTCCTGTGCTAGGAGCTTGTCCCGCACCTCTTTGAACTGTTAAGAAGGAGATCAATATGCATGTGTATTAGTTGTGTGACTAGATATCGATAATGGTGTAAAAATTGTGAATAGTGTTCTGACAATCGATATCGTACCCACTCCTGTCTTTGAGATTTGCTCCTTTCGGACGCCATCATGCGAATGTTCTCGCAAAAGTAGTATGCACATAGATCATTCCCCGGCGCTTGCTTCAGGGCCTTTACGAGAATGGAATTTTGATTAGATAATAATTAATCAAGCATGATAATTAAAGATATGGCAGCTAGCTAGTACTACTTAATTACTTACCTTGGGTCGATACCATTTCAGACTTTGTTTCCATGGGCCTGGAGTGACCCTGATGAACTTTGCCCAAGCCCTGCCCGCCGACAAGGAAAATGAATAAATGGGTCATTAAATAGTTGTTATCAGGAAATGACGAACTAATTAAATAGGCCGAGATATAGTTAATAATGATTGAAATTACCTGTTGACTATCCTGTTCACGATGGTGTAGTCACTTGCTTTCTTAAGTAGCGAGTCTAGTACTTCAACTATTCCTTCATCAACTTTAATGATTAACAAGATCCAGTGATATCTGCATGCACACACGTTTGCATGTCTTAATTAAGCGGGCATATGTAAGCAAAAACATGTAGCTATAGCTAGTAGGGAAAAACAGAATTTGTAGTACAAGACAGTGTGACTCACTCGAAGTTGTAAGGAAGTAGTATATCTTCATTGTATTTGAGTTCCTTGAAGAACTGTAGCATGCTTTCCTCTACACATTTTGCGTGATATGGATCTAATTTCCATGTGTATTCATTAATGGTATTTGGGTCAACGAACCCAATGCCATAGCGTCCACCTTTTTTCATTTCATAAATCTTCATCCTGCATAATACCACAGAAAAGAATATAGTGAGGATAATTATAGGTAATGATTGATCAAAATGATCAGCTAGCTTGAGACTTAAATTACAGAAAGGAATCACTTACAGACAATAGCAACTGACGATAGATTTGTCGAGTGCGTCTTTATTGTATAGCTGAAAAAGTTCTGAATACTCAACGGTCACAGCTTTATTATGGTAGTAATGCTCCTCGTTGACATTCACCATGAGGGACTCTCGATTGGAAATCTTGGTAATGTCCATGTACCATTGATGCAATGCATACATTCTCGTTGGGAGCTTATTGACCTCCTCTGGCTCGACCAAAGGTTGGCCCCGGTCATATTTCCGTTTTATTTCCTCCTCTCTAGTCGGAGACATGGGCTCGATATCAAGGAGTTGTCCAACAGTGATCCCGATCGATTCAGCCTGCGCAATATGCTCCTCAGTTATTACCACATCGCCCACCCCGGGAACGTTAACGGTTTGCCCACAATAATATTGGGCGCGCCTACTCTCATGTGTTGTTGGCACAACAAGCGGGGGGGTTGATTGCGGCGCCTGTTCTCCCAAATGGGGAATGGTTTTACCGCATTTTTTGCCAGCTGATTTTCTCGAGCTCGAGCTCGCCTCTTTCTGTAGACGTGCTTGATTTAACTTCCTGAGGTGGCGCTCATAGTCTGTGTCAACAGGCTTGGGAGCTGGTGGTCTAGCCATACGAATGAAGTGGTCAATCTTTTCCACAGGCACTTTCTCCCTTGGTGGCGGTGGCGGTTTAGGTGCAAAATGGGCTTCCACCTTGGCCTTCGATATGGCTACGTTTTCCTCCTTGGACTTGTCGTAAGGCCTCTGCGGAAGAGGCGCGAGGCTTGGACCATATTGAAATCGCTTGCCTCCGCCTGTACCTGCAGTACTACCTCGACTTGTACCGCTACGCACCATAGCTGAGGCGGCTCTCTTCCGTGATTGCTGAGGCGGCGAAGACGGCTGACGTGGCTGAGTTGGAGGAGGAGGAGTGGCCTGAAGTTGTGCCGGACTTGGAGGAGGAGTGGCCTGAAGCTGTGCCGGACTTGGAGGAGGAGTGGCCTGACGCTTTGCTAGACTTGGAGGAGGAGTGGCCTGAAGCTGTGCCGGACTTGGAGGAGGAGTGTCCTGATGCGTTGGTGGACTTGGAGGAGCGGGAGTCTGCTGACTCGGTGGTGGACTACGACGAGGAGTCGGATGACGCGGTGTCGGTGGCCTTCGAAAGATGATGCAATCCTTTCTCCATAGGATGATACGATGGTTGGCCTCTCCTAGTGTGTGCTCATCGTCACCTCCAGGAATGTCAAGCTCTAGCCCCGAATATTGGTCCACCACCTCATCAACCAAGAAACGAGCATAGCCCACTGGAATCGGGTTGCAATGGAAGGTTGCCTCGGGGGGATTTGTAAAAGCAAGGGCGTCCGCCACCTTCATGGATATGTTCTTCATTTTGAAGTGTAGCTCGCAGTTAGTGTTCTCCATGATGTCATCCACTGGGTAGCTATCCAGCAATGCGTCGCCCGGGGCGGAACCCATGCTGCTTCTCGGCATGGATGGGACGGTGCTATCCATTGGTGGATCATCCGCTAGCTGCTGAGACCCCCTTTGCTGGCTAAGTGAGTCGATCTGCTCCTGCTGCTGCTGGAATTTGATTGCCAAGTCCGCGTGCGCTGATTCTAGGCCTTGAAGGCGTTCATAGTCTAGCTTCCTCTGCTCCTCCTCCATCTTCCTCTTCTTCTCCTCCGCAATCTTCTTTCTTGCACGGGTTCTGTAGTCGGTGTTCCAGTCCGAAAACCCCTCATACCACGGAATAGCGCCCATGCCTCGTGTTTTCCCCGGGTGTTCAGGATTTCCCAGGGCACACGTAAGCTCGTCGTTCTCTCTGTTGGGCTCGAACAACCCGGATCGAGCCTCTTCTATTGCAACAAGTAGCTTATCTTCGGCTCCATCCAGACATGCCTTCTTGGAAACTTTGCATGTCTTCGGGTCCAACTCCCCCCCATGCGCATAGAACCAAGTCCTGCACCTGGGGGGCCAGCTCAATGTTTCTAGAGTGACACCTGCATCCAGCATCTCTTTCTCAGACTTATCCCACTTAGGCATTCCCACCGCATAGCCACCTGGCCCCAACTTATGGAACTTATCCTTTTTTGTGGCATTGGCCTTGTTTATTCTCGACCGTTCCTTAGATAATTCCGAATCCTTGAATTTCACGAAATCGTCCCAATGAGCACTTTGGTTCTCTAGTGTTCCTTCGAATACTGGAGTCTTCCTTCCTATGTTGACGTACTTGGCCCATTCACGAATCTTGTGGTTCTTGAATGCAACCGCCATATTCCTAAGAGCAGCGTCCTTGACTTTCTCCACATCTGCATTTGTGAAATGATCTGGTAGGGTGAAATGTTCCATGAGCGTTTCCCAAAGCAACTGTTTTTGTCTCTCGTCGACAAAAGTAACTCCTGGACGTGGCTTTGATGGCTCTCTCCATTCTTGAAGGGAGATCGGGAGTTGGTCCTTCACAAGAACTCCGCACTGACGAACGAACTTGTCCGCAATCTTCTTAGGCGCGAATGGTTCGCCATTAGGTCTGATTGCCTCGATATTGTACTTTACGCCCTCCTTCAACTTTTTGTTCGGGCCTTGTTTCGTCCTGTTGCCTGAAGATTTGCTCGATCCGGATGGCTGAAAGAAGAAAGATCGATTCGTTAATATATCTTCAAGTCATTTAAAACATGTGATGATCACCAGATGCCTGCTTATATAAATATATAAACCTCGTCGGTCTTTGTTGTTTCAAGATCAACATTTTCTTCGTCATGTTCATAGTTCACGACTTCATCAGTTCGGTCGTCGCGATCGAATATCATATCACCCTCCCCGGTGTTGTTTAGATATTCGGAGCCATCATAATCTTCTTCATTCTGATCATCATCTGGCCCGCGAGGATTGCGTATGATATTGAACAGGGCCTCTTCTCCCTCTCTGTCGGTATTGTCCGCCATAGGTTTTGTTTAACTAATCCAAAAGAAATATATTCAAATTACAATGCAAGATGCAATCAATTAATAAGGAAAAACTGAATCAATCATAGTACATAATAAGCATCATCGAATATAATCTCGAATACATTGTCTCGAAAAATAGATATAATCTCGAATACATCGTCTCGAATAATAGATATAATCTCGAATACATCGTCTCGAATAATAGATATAATCTCGAATACATCGTCTCAAATAATATATAATCTCGAATACATCGTCTCGAATATTATATATCGAGTACATCACTGGCTAGGTAGCTAATAAAGATCAAATACTACAGAAGAATCTAGGACACTCGCGGTTCCTGCGGCGCGGGCGGTGGACACCCAAAGAGAAGGAACCCTCACAGGATCATAGCTGAAGTGAGATCCCTGAAGAAACTGCCAGGTATTGGAGAACATGCCGCCCTCTAATGCAACCATGTAGCGATGGACGTGCTCGTCCTCCTCCCTGACACGGCGACGTACCACCTCCGGCGGGGCCGGCTCCCTCCGCACCGACACTGGCCCACGCGAACGCCACCAAACGAGATCAGGGTCGATGACGGGACCCGGGGCCGGGTTCCTCATCAAGCGGCGTGCCCCTCCAGGCAGCACCTCCCACTGCCAGCCCGGCGAAGCCCAGTCCCGGACATGGGTCAGCCGGACGTCGTCGCGGATGGGTCGACGGCGAGGATGCGGGCCGGGCATCATCGAGAATAAATACTAGCTATATGCCCGCAAAAAGTAACATTTTTTTAATGATTGGATTTTGATAACTAAAATTTCTAACATTTCTATATAACTAACATTCCTATAACATTTCTAACAATGCTATATAACTAACATTTCTATAACATTTCTAATATTTCTATAACTAAAAAACAGAAAGAAAAAAATTATAACATTTCTATATATATAACTAACCTTTGTATAACATTTCTAATATTTCTATAACTAAAAAAAGAGAAAATTTTCTAACTTTTTTATAACTATTTCTATAACTAAAAAACAGAAAAAATTTCTAACAATTCTAACTATTTCTATAACTAAAAAACAGAAAAATTTCTAACAATTCTAACATTTCTAACAATGCTATATAACTAACTATTTCTATAACTAAAAAAGAAAAAATTCTAACAATGCTATGTGTGTGTGCTCACCGGCGAGGCGAGAGGTGACGGGGGGCGGCGACGGGGACGGCGACGACGGGGATGGCGACAATGGGGACAGGGACGGGGCGGCGACGACGGGGACGGGCTAGGGCGGCGACGACGGGGACGGGGCGGCGATGACGGGGACGGGGACGACGCGGGACGGGCCGGGACGGCGCTGCGGTGACGACGGGGACGACGGGGACGGGGACGACGGGGCGGCGACGACGGGGACGGGGGCGGCGACGAGGGTTATGGAGACGGGGGCGGCGGGCGACGGGGCAAAGGAGAAGAAGCAGAGGAGAAACTGAAATTTTTGAAGTGTTTATTTATATAGGATGGACCTTTAGTACCGGTTGGAGCCACCAACAGGTACTAAAGGCCTGTTTTGGCCAGGCCAAGCGGCGGGAACCACACCCCCTTTAGTGCCGGGTGGTGGCTCCAACCGGTACTAAAGGCCCCCCCTTTAGTACTGGTTGGTGCTACCACCCGGCACTAAAGGGGGTGCGCTGGCGCAGGTGCGGTGCAAAATGTTTAGTCCCACCTCTCTAGCCGAGGGGCGTCCGCACTGGTTTATAAGCCCCAGTGCGGTAGCTCCCTCGAGCTCCTCTCCAAAGCAGGCCTACTGGGCCTAAATGTTCTATGCTGCCATGTGGGCCTACTGGGCCTTTGCGGGCCTGCATCCTGGCCCAACAACAGGTTGGGTTTCTAGTCGTATGCAGGCCGCTGTGGCGCAGTAGGTGGGCTTTTTTTCTTTTTTTTGCTTTATTTATTTTTGTTTGAGTTGTTTTTTTGCTGTATTTAGAGTTTCTTTGTGAATATTTTTGCTTTAGGTACAAAAAATTACAAACTTTCTGTTAGTACCGGTAGTTTACAAATTTGAATAGTTTAAATTTTGATTTATTTGAAATTTGTGTGAATCACTATTTGTGAATAACTTAACTTTGAGAATAGATTTTTCAGTGATTCTTTTTTCCTATGTTTAATATTAGTGTGTTTTATCATTATATTCAATTTGGTAATGCTTAGGTTATTTAAAAAAATGAAATGCCTTTTGTAACGGATGAGTTTTCGTCCGAAACCCTGATACTTCGAAAGAGATTGTCCATTTAGTACACGAAGTGCATCCAGTTTTTGCGGTAACCCTCTCTACTTTTTTGCACATGCTATGTGGGTGAAATTATGATACCATGCCAACTTTCAACCTTTTCTGAGTTCATTTGAAATGCTTTTCAATTTCAGGGTCATTTAGCTTAAAAAATCAGTAAAGGCATGAAAGAATTTGTTTGCACATAAAATTTCTTCGCGTTTCAAATGCCAAAACACATAACTACCCTAACTATTACAGAGATTCCCTCCTGGGTGTGAAACACAGAAGAAAGTGATGATAGTGAAGCCGATCACATCCCAGATCTTTGGGTGTGAAACTTTTTCTTCACGTGTGTCCCTTTGCGACGTAACCATGGAAAATCTTCATCATTTAACGGGATGCTCAGGTCAATATTCACTGTGAATGGAGCAATTTCATCAAACTTTTCATAATCTTCTGACATGTCTGTCTTGTCATCCACTCCCACGATGTTTCTCTTCCCAGAAAGAACTATGTGCCGCTTTGGCTCATCGTACGATGCATTCGCTTCCTTATCTTTTCTTTTTCTTGGCTTGGTAGACATGTCCTTCACATAGAAAACCTGTGCCACATCATTGGCTAGGACGAATGGTTCGTCTGCATACGCAAGATTGTTGAGATCCACTGTTGTCATTCCGTACTGCGGGTCTTCCGTTACCCCGCCTTGTGTCATATTGACCCATTTGCACCGAAACAAAGGGACCTTCAAACCACGTCGATAGTCAAGTTCCCATATGTCCTGTATATAACCATAATATGTTTCCTTTCCTGTCTTGGTTTCTGCATCAAAGCGGACACCACTGTTTTGGTTGGTGCTCTTCTTATCTTGGGCGATCGTGTAAAATGTATTACCATTTATCTCGTACCCTTTGAAAGTCATTATATTCGAAGATGGTAACTGGGACAGCAAGTACATGTCATCTTCAATAGAGGTGTCATGCATGGTACATGTCTGCAACCAGCTGGCGAAACTCCTGGTTTGTTCACGTGTAGTCCAGTCATCAGACCGCTCCGGGTGTTTGGAGCATAGCAAATTCTTGTGTTCATCCATATACGGAGCCACCAAGGCGGAATTCTGTAGAACTGTGTAGTGTGCTTCAGTGAGAGAATGTCCATCCATATATATTATTTGTTCCCCTCCTAGCGTGCCTTTTCCATCTAGTCTGCCCTTATGCCGCGATTCAGGAACACCAATCGGCTTAAGGTTAGGAATAAATTCAATACAAAACTCAATGACCTCCTCATTTTCATGGCCCTTGGAGATGGTTCCTTCTGGCCTAGCACGGTTATGAACATATTTCTTTAAGACTCCCATGAACCTCTCAAAGGGGAACATATTGTGTAGAAATACAGGACCCAAAACGTTAATCTCTTTGCATAGGTGAACTAGGACGTGCGTCATGATGTTGAAGAAGGATGGTGGGAACACCAACTCGAAACTGACAAGACATTGCACCAAATCATTCTCTAACCTTGGTATGATTTCTGGATCGATTACCTTCTGAGAGATTGCATTAAGAAATGCACATAGCTTCACAATGGCTAATCGAACGTTTTCCGGTAGAAGCCCCCTCAATGCAACCGGAAGTAGTTGCGTCATAATCACGTGGTAGTCATGAGACTTTAGGTTCTGGAACTTTTTCTCTGCCATGTTTATTATTCCCTTTATAATCGACGAGAAGCCAGACGGTACCTTAATACTAAGCAGGCATTCAAAGAAGATTTCCTTCTCTTCTTTGGTAAGAGCGTAGCTTGCATGACCCTGATGTATGCCGTCTTTTCCGTGCATACGTTGCTTGTCCTCCCGTGCCTCAGGTGTATCTTTTGTCTTCCCATACACGCCCAAGAAGCCAAGCAGGGTCACACAAAGATTCTTCGTCACGTGCATCACGTTGATTGCGGAGCGGACCTCTAGGTCTTTCCAATAGGGCAGGTCCCAAAATATAGATTTCTTCTTCCACATGGGTGCGCGTCCGTCAGCGTCATTCGGAACAGGTTGTCCACCAGGACCCTTTCCAAAGACCACCTTCAAATCCTTGACCATATCATGTACATGAGCACCAGTACGGTGGCGAGGCTTCGTCCGGTGATCCGCCTCACCTTTGAAATGCTTGCCTTTCTTTCTTACGGGATGCCTGCTCGGAAGAAATCAACGATGTCCCAGGTACACATTCTTCTTACAATTAGCCAAATATATACTGTCAGTATCGTCCAAATAGTACGTGCATGCGCGGTATCCCTTGTTTGTCTGTCCTGAAAGGTTACTGAGAGCAGGCCAATCATTGATGGTCACGAACAGCAACGCCTTTAGGTCAAATTCTTCCCCCATGTGCTCATCCCACGTACATACTCCTGTTCCATTCCATAGTTGTAAGAGTTCTTCAACTAATGGCCTTAGGTACACATCAATGTCGCTGTCGGGTTGCTTAGGGCCTTGGATGAGCACTGGCATCATAATGAACTTCCGCTTCATGCACAACCAAGGAGGCAGGTTATACAAACATAGAGTCACAGGCCAGGTGCTATGGTTGCTGCTTTGCTCCCCAAAAGGATTAATGCCATCTGCGCTTAGACCAAACCATACGTTCCTTGCTTCATCTGCAAACTCCTTCCCGTACTTTCTTTCAATTTTTCTCCACTGCGACCCGTCAGCGGGTACTCTCAACTTTCCGTCTTTCTTACGGTCTTCTCTGTGCCATCGCATCGCCTTGTCATGCTCTTTGTTTTGGAACAAACGTTTCAACCGTGGTATTGTAGTAGCATACCACATCACCTTGGCAGGAATCTTCTTCCTGGGGCGCTCGCCCTCGACATCACCAGGGTCATCGCGGCTGATCTTATAGCGCAATGCACCGCATACCGGGCAAGCGTTCAAATCCTCGTACTCACGGCGGTAGAGGATGCAATCATTAGGGCATGCATGTATCTTCTGCACCTCTAACCCTAGAGGGCATACAGCCTTCTTTGCTTGGTACGTAATCTTGGGCAATTCCTTGTCCTTTGGAAGCATATCCTTTATCATTACCAGCAACTTTCCAAATCCCTTGTCAGATACACCATTCTCTGCCTTCCATTGCAGCAATTCCAGTGTGGTTCCCAGCTTTTTCTTGTCACCTTCGCAATTCGGGTACAACAATTTTTTGTGATCCTCTAACATGCGCTGCAACTTCTTCTTCTCCAAATCACTTGCGCAGTTTCTCTTTGCATCGGCAATGGCCCGACCTAGATCATCAACGGGCTCATCCGATGCCTCTTCTTCAGCTTCTTCCCGCATTGCCGGCTCAGCTTCTTCCTGCATTACCGGCTCAGCTTCTTCCCTCATTGTTGTATCATCGTATTCAGGGAACCCATGGCCAGGATAGCTGTCGTCATCCTCTTCTTCTTCATTGTCTTCCATCATAACCCCTTTTTCTCCATGCTTGGTCCAAACATTATAGTGGGGCATGAAACCGGACTCAAACAGGTGGACGTGAATGGTTCTTGATGTAGAGTAATTGCGACCATTCTTACAGCCAGCACATGGACAATGCATAAAACCATCCGCTCGCTTGTTTGCCTCAGCCGCAAGCAGAAAAGTACGCATGCCATTAATGAACTCGGGAGAGCATCGGTCATCGTACATCCATTGCCGGCTCATCTTCAATACACAGCACCGAAAACATCAAATTAATATAATACATAAAGTTCATACATAAAGAGCATACAACACTTCAATGCAACAAACAAATAACTCTCTAGCTAAAGAATTTAAATGCAACAACAAATGCGATCAAGATCGCAACTAAGGTAACAATTGATCCAACAGCATAATGATACCAAGCCTCACTATGAATGGCATATTTTCTAATCTTTCTAATCTTCAAGAGCATTTTCTCCATCTTAATCTTGTGATCATCGACGACATCGGCAACATGCAACTCCAATTCCATCTTCTCCCCCTCAATTCTTTTCAATTTTTCCTTCAAATCCTCGTTTTCTCTTTCAACTAAATTTAACCTCTCGACAATAGGGTCGGTTGGAATTTCGGGTTCAACTACCTCCTACATACAAATATCTATGTCAACTTGATGGGCATAATTTGTCATAAACACGAAATGCAATGAATAGTTTTAAAAGAGAATATACCACATCCGAATCATAGCCCGGACGAGGGCCGACGGGGACGGATATCAAAACCATGGCACTATGCATAACAAACAACGTATGGGTAAGATAATTATACGAGTAACTATATATCCAAATCACACAAACATCATTTTTTTTATATAAAACTTCATGAACAAGAGGCTCACCACAAGGTGGTGCCGGCGACGGGACGTTGCGAGCGATCGACGGTGGTTACGACGGAGATTTAGAAGGTACTAAGTAAACCACACCTACATATGCAAAACTAAGTGTTATTTTTGACCTCAAATTGCATATAAATCAAATTCTAGCACATATATATAATTCCTCCCAAATTACTAAACTCAAAAATCAATCACTATATAAAGCATTGCATAAGCTAATCTAGCAATGAGAGATGAAAGGAAAGAGTTGCTAACCTTTGTGATCATTTGAATGGATGGGGGCCTTCAAATCTTGGGCAAAATGTGTGATGAGCTTGAGAGGAAGAGGGAAAAGAACAGAGAGGAGAGGGGAAAGGGGAAGAACAGAGCGAGCTCGGGTGGACGAAGGGTCTATGTAGGACGACCTTTAGTACCGGTTCGTGATACGACCCGGTACTAAAGGTGCTGGAGGGGCCCCGGACTGACAACATCCTGCCACCACTCACTTTAGTACCGGTTCATGGCACGAACCAGTGCTAAAGGTTCGCCACGAACCGGTACTAATGAGAGCGGCCCGGCTAGCCATTGGAACCGGCACTAATGTACACATTAGTGCCGACTCAAATTCAAACTGGCACTAATGTGCTTCACGTTTGACCCTTTTTCTACTAGTGATTAAAGTAATCCCATATTTGACGAATGTCATAGTTGATCGTAATACTTCCGATAACATGAAGCATTGCTGACGTTTTAAAGTTTCTTCTGTCCTTGTGTGATTGCCATGAACATAATTAAGATGCTTCTTTTCATTTCGTGTATGTTTCGTATATTCTTATTGACCAGCAACTGTTTACTTTCTATCTTTTTGTGCAGATACGGATATCCATTTCACCTTGTTGCTATTGTGACCTTTTGGTGAACTGCACAAAACACTTTTTTTGGAATGAGTGTATTATGAAGTTCAACTAAAATGTCACGTGGGCAACATCTCTCAATTTTGGTGGAACTACACAAAATGGTGATTGGAGTTTTCAAAATCTCCATCAAATTCTGCTGGTAATCTCGTGCAACATTCTATTAGCTTTTGCAAGATGAGCCGTCACTGTCACCACAATGGCACTTTATTTTAGTGGAACTGCACAAAAGGATAAGAAAATTATAGTTGCACCTTACATGAGCACGACAACCAACCTTAATGTTGCTGAATTTTAGTGCAACTACTAAAGAAGAACCTGCCAGCTCACGAGAGCAAGTACTTCTTGCTAGATGAATGATGCAATCTTTGCTTCATTTCAGGGGAACTACAGAAAAAGGCGCATGAATTGAATCATGGAACTCTAGGCTGGCCTCATCCGAGTGGAGTTGCAGGTTCACCACATCGAGTCGTGGCGGCATAGGGCCCCTCACACTAGTCAGTAATGTCCTTTATTAACATGATTGTGCTTTGTCATACTATGCTAATGTTCTATTTTTTTAAATAAAGCTATTCTATCACAATCTTTTCCCGTTTTGGAAATAAAGTTTGCTTCAATTAGTGCCACTATTATAGTAACCATGCTCTTTCTTATTTGTGCAAACAGGAATACTCAATTACAGATGTTGTGATGGTCGAGAGCATTCGCCAAGTTCTTGGGTTGTATGACACGACTAGCCAAGATGGATTTAATCCTCATATTCAGTTTATCAAAAGGCTCTAATGGGTTGGTTCTGAATCTTGCAAGCTGGGAAACAATGAGATGTGTATGCATCTTTGTTGTACTTATTGTTTGAACTTATTTGTTGGTTCTGAATCTTGCAAGCTGGGAATCAATGAGATGTGTAGGCATCTTTGATGTACTTATTATTTGAATCTTATTTGTTGGTTCTGAATCTTGCAAGCTAGGAAACACGACACGATGATGCAGATGACAGAAACCATAATAAACAGTTCAAACTCGGTAGTATTATGTGTGTGAAAGTGCGACAAATGTGCTGATCATGTGCATCCTGAGAATAATAATTCTAACTGTTGTGCATGTTGATCCCGTGGCACTGATAGAACGAGCCAATGCATTGCTTGTTTTAAGAATAAATTTATATTAAAGCTAATTAAATTTAAGTAAAGTGACCACTAACACTTGTTATTACAATATCAATACAGACCCGCTCATGATCCGACATGTGGCCGGAATAGGTTTCTTAATGGAGGCGTTTGAATGCGCCGAGGGTGCATGTTCTGCCGGGCGTGCAACAGACGAGGGAGGGGTGGTAACTGTTGTCGCATGTACACACTCAGTTTACTGTTGAATCCAGTTCCCCAAGAGCTGAAAAACGAACTGCTGCCGCCGCCTATCCACTTGTTCACTTCAAGAGACTCCAATGGCGATCCGAGGGGTGAGCCTGCTGGATATGGACTTCAGCAAGGAGTTCACCTTTGAGTTCACCATTAAGTCCCATGGCTGCATCAAGTTGAATGTGATGTACACCAACGATCCGGACTCGGTGAAGCTCTGCATCGCCGAGTTCAAGCAGTACCTACACGACGAGAAAGCACAAGGTCACGGGACTAGACCTTGTGCCCATCCATTCGTCTCCTGACATGTACTAGCGGATCGCGGTCTCCCAAGTATGCGTGCGGGGCGAGGTTCTCTTCTACCACTGTTGTAGGGCTATCAGAGGTTCTGGAGCATTCGCTCATTTCATCGGCAACGCAAACTGCACCTTCGCTAAGGTGGAGAGAAGAAAGAACATGACGAGTCGGCCATCTGGTGCAACAAGCTTGTCGACATCCAAAAGCAATACAAGATCATCGACAACGGGCAGGAGAAGGACTTTGTGGTTGACCTCGCCGAGACCATCATCAACCCCTACTACGCCAACATGAAAGAAAACAACGATACCAAGGACCTGAACACGTGGGAGGTACCTCCGAATCTAGCTTACATAACCTACACGGCCAAGGACGCATACGCATGCTACGACATGTACAGGAGGATCTTGGACATGAGGGTGTGTCTACTTCCCGTAACCGACGAGTACACAGACAGCCACAACATCATGATCAAGCATGCCAGGAAGGTCTAGATGTTGTACTTTATCTGTTTATAAGCACCTTTATCATCTGAGTGTTTCATGCATTACCCTAAGTGTCGTAATTATCTGTTTTGTACGAAATATTTCTTCTAAAAACCCATTAACATATTTGCTTTTTAGTGGCTATTTTCTTATGTATATAACTAGTTCACTTGTCCGTTAAAAAAACTAGTTCACTCGGCTGTTGTGCTTTGAATCTCCTTCCTCCCAACGTATTCCTCTTCTGAGATGGACCCAGCAGGTCTCATACATAGACATATGGGACCAACCACCTATCCATTTGCATTTCTTTATTTTGTTCAATTTTTCGTCCTCTTCCTATACAGCGGTTGGCCATCATAGCCTATGGCGTTGGCCAGGTCATCCCTCTACTCCCCCACATTGTCCGGCGGCGGCGGCTCCACCGACCCACCCTGCACCCAAACAAGTCAACCCTCGTACTCCCCTCCACCTGCGTCTTCCCCCGCTTCAGTCCGTTTGGTCTGAGGTCTCGATGTCGTCCTCCGCTTTGGTGCTCTCGTCGCGGCGCTGCCGTTTGTTGTTCCCAACATGGTCAGTAAAACAAGAGATATCGGGAGACAACTGTTCATCGAGAGGCTGACAGTCCCGGGCCCACCAGGTCCATGGCCTAGGTTTTGTTGTTTAACATGGGCAGCCCACGACATGTTTCAATGTTTTTTGGATCCAGCAGGTATCAAGCGGCCTCTGGGCCTCCCAACCTAGCTTGTCTATAACATCAGCAGCCCAAGCTATGTTTGGTTTTTCAAGACGACGCACATCTCAGTTCTATTTTTCTATAAGAATGCAAAACTAAACCTATGTTTTCCCTTCTATAATAGTATGTATATACATATATATATATATCTTATTTTATTACATACTCCCTCCATTTCTTTATATAAGGTGTATTATTTTTTTATAAAATTCCAGAATGTAAGGTGCATTTCTTCTAATTCCTCATATTCCCTTGTTAGCCCTCTAGAAAAATGGAAAGAATCCCTCTCCTGATTGTCTGTATATCTCATTGTAGCAAAAGAAGGAATGTATCTCTCTGTCGATTGCATGCATCTCTTACTTTTTTGGACTATTTGATTTACTTACCATTAATCAACAAATTGCCGAGGGTAATTTAGTCCTAACATGTCTATAATTTCGTGCCTTGTTCACCGTGCTGAAAATAATACAACTTACATAACGGAACAGAGGGAGTATATATATAATAGAAACAACATAAGGTTCCGTTAAACCTGTCGTTCGTCCAACCATTTTATAGACCTTCCCACTTCCTTTATTTTTCGTTTTCATTAATCCTATATTTGAATTTTCTCCCACTTTTTTTCCGATGTAAACTGAGTTTTCTTCCAGCACTTTCCCCTAAAACCAACTTAACTGTCCCACGTCTAGCCTAAAAAATAATAATATCCCACGTCCTATTAACTCATCAAATTAAAATAATATTTTATTTCATAAATTGAAAGTTCTTACAAAATAATAATAATAATTGTTTATATATAACTTGGCAAGTTAACTCCTAGTGATTGCGTACATAAGCTTGTAAAGATTTTGCCAATGCAGTAATAGACGTGCAATCATGTGTTTATGTTTTTATAACATTTCTCCGTCCAACCCAACATGATATTTGCACCCAGCCCAGCAAGTCCACGGATTTCGAGAAAAATGCAAATGGGCTTTAAATTCTACCATATATATAAACGAGTTGCATAGATGTTACATCATTATTTCACCCAGCCTATCAAATGGACTAAAAAATAAATGGACTGGCTGACATGTGGCCCAGTAGGTCGAAACCTAAGCAAGGCGTTGGATTTACATCCAACGGCCGACATTCTTCTTCAATCTCTCGTCTTCTTCCACCAGCGCTGTCGGGACCGCCAGCTCCAGCCTCTGGCATCCAGCGGCGTTGTTTTGTGTGCCTCGCAACGAGACGCTACCAACCCCGCCGACGGCCAAGCCATCCCTCCACTCCGCACCTACTGTTATTCTCTGTCGAGTGTAGGCCCACCCCGCACCCGAACCAGTCAAGTTTCCCATTCCTCTTTGTCTGCGACTCCACTGCCGCGTCTTCCCCATCTCGGGTCATTCCAATATGGGGCCTCGTCGTCGTCCACCGCCTCACTGCGCTCGGCCAGGCATGGTCAACAAACGAGAGTCATCAGAAGAGGATTGTACGTGGAGAGCCTGACCGCTGGGACCCATGAGGTCCATGGTCGCACGCAATGAAAGTTCCTCCTTATTAAGCTGTTTCCTCCCCCTGACAGCTGGGACCCATCGGTTGTATCTTCGCACGGAAGAAAGTGCCTCCTTGTTATGCAAAAAAACTATTCCTCCCGATGACAGTTGGGACCCGGCAGATTTGGTGGTTGACTTGTGGGCCTACTAAGCAGACGTGTACGCAGGGCTTTGTCAACTTAATCAACAAATGATTCTAGCAACCGGACCATTAGATGTTAATCCAATAGCCATGCTCCTTCTTCAGCCTCTGTTCTTGCTCCTGTCTCCCATGGGCGGCACCGCGGCAGTGCTGCTGCGCACCCGAACCAGTTAAGTTTCCCACTCCTCTCCATCTGCGACTCCACTGTCGCGTCTTCCCCATCTCCGGGTCGTTCCAGTCTGGGGCCTCGCCGTCGTCCACCGGCCTTGGTGCGCTCGGCACGGTGTGGTCAACGTGGTCAACAAACAAGAGTCATCGGAAGATGATTGTACGTGAGAGGCTGACAGTGGGGACGCACCACGCCCATGGACGCATGCATGCAACTGCATCCTTTTTACCCTGACAATGATGTTTTCTCCCCCTGACTGTTGGGACCCACCAGCTACATCTTCGCATGCAAGGAAGTGCGTCCTTATTACGGGAAAAAAAATATCCCCCCTGACAGCTGGGACCCATCAACTATATCTTCGCACGCAAGGAAGTGCGTCCTTATCCTCCCTGACAGCTAGGACCCACCCGGCCGAAGGGTACGTACCGTTGTCTGTCTTGTCGGAACATGTACGTACATACTGGTCGATCGGTCGCTCTGCAACGATGAACCATGGTCGAGTAAGTAGCGGCACATGTCATAGTAGAGCCCCCCATGTAGCAGTTAAGGTTGTCCCATCTAAACCGTGTACACGTACATACAACCACACGCCAAAAAATACGGCCACGTACGTACATACGGGTCGGGTCTCGAACGCCTACTCGCACATACGTACGGCCAGGTCTCGTGTACATGGTTGGGTTGGAACGGGGAAACTGTGTCGTCGTGTTCATCGGGAGGCAACGGAATGCGTCGTGTTCATCGGGAGGCAACGGAATATGTCGTGTTCATCAGGAGTCAACCGGCTTGGACGGAACAGCCGATCAAAACGAGGCCTGGCGTACCACAGAACGGAGGAAACGGCCTTGTGTTCGACCAGCCACGATCGAAACGGGATCCTATTCATCAGGAGGGGTCTGGCGTACTACAAAACGGAGGAAACAGACTTCTCTGGGACCTCCTATGGTCGAAACGGTGATCCTGTTGATCGGGGGGGTGTGGCGTACCGCAAATGGAGGAAACGGACTTGTGTTGGAGCGCTACGGTCGAAACAGGGGTCATGTTCATTGGGAGCGATGTGGCGTACCGCAAAACGGGACTCCATGGGATATTGTTCATCTCCACCGTCGATTGTCTCCACGGGCTACTGTTCATCCACCGTCGACCTCCTCCAGCCTTCACCTGCGACTGTTCATCCACGGGCTCCTATTCATGCAGCCTCCACCGCTCCTCCATCGGCTACTGTTCAACTAGCCCTCTCCACGGGGTCCTGTTCAACCACCCCTCCACGGGCTACTGTTCATCCAACCCTCCACCAGCTACTGTTCAACCAGCCCTCCACGGGGTCCTGTTCATCCACCCCCAATCGGCTCGATTGGGGTCCTGTTCATCCATCGGCAACGGCCTCTACTATCATGGGGTCCTGTTCATCCAACCCTCCATAGAGAACTGTTCATCCACCCCCCCCCCCAACAACGCTCACTGTTCATCCAGAGGCAGCATCGATTGGCTTCAGTTAGCAGCAGTAGCGAAGGAATCGCTCAATCGGGTTCAGTTATTAGCCATCAATCGACCGCTCGGGTTCAGTAACGCGTAGCCTGCAGTGCAATCGCTCGAGTTCAGTAGGCGAACGCCTCGCTCGGGTTCAGTTAGAGCCCAATGCCTCGCGCCCACGTGCATACGTGTACGAGAGAAACGTGCATCGCTCGGTCCCCGACCACCCACTATAACTGGGAACTCCCTGATATTTTCCTCGCCCTCACTTCTACCACGGTTTTTTCCATCATGGACGGCCCAAAGAATGTCATGCATCTGCGTCTCCGGTCCGCCTAGGACGAAAAGCCCATTTTATGTCAGGATTTTTTGTCATAGAAGTAGGAGCCCACCACATCTATGATGATACTGGGTTTTGTCACAATTATCGTCATAGAAGTGTCATAAGCATGACAGAAAAAATCGTTCGGCCCAAACTGTCACAGATGTGTCTTTTTTTGTAGTAGTGATAATTGATAAAACTGAGCCTGGTAGACTTACTATGCATTGTGCTTATAAAAGGTGTAAGTGGAGGATGCATGCATCCAGAATGAGAAATAGCACACTATTTCAGGTATTAATCTCTAGGACTAATCAGTGGGACAATATCATTCTGCAATCATAAATGACTTAATTGTTGGTTACTATTTTATTCTACAGGTCAAAGTGAACAAGAGTGCTCACACATGCCCAAGTATTCCAAGGAGGCAAAGGCTCAGATCTGGAAAGAGTAGGTGGGTGCGTGATGTTGTGAAGACCTGGGTGAGGGAGAATTCCAATGTTTCAATCCCAACTTTGCAAACAGATTTGAAGAAAAAGTATGGGGTGCAACTACCTTACATGAGAGTTTTCTATGGCAAGCAAATGGCTTTGGACAGGATCTATGGTAAATGGAGTGATTCATTTCAACTTTTGTATACTTTCAAAGTTGAAGTAGAAAAAGCCTCTCCTGGTAGTTTGGTTAATATTGACAGGCACACAGTAGAGTTTAAACTCAATGGGCAGAAAAAATACAAAGAGTGCTTTAGGAGAGCTTTTGTATCATTCAAGGCCTCTTGGCAAGGTTTTCTTTCTGGTTGTAGACCATATCTAACAGTAGATGCAACTGCATTAAATGGAAGGTATAGATGTCAGCTTGTTAGTGCTTGTGCATGTAACGCCCCGAGACCAATGTGCCAGGTGTCTTCCAGTTATTCGCTGTTGTTGCCTTGTCTTTTACTTGCGTGTTGCATCTTGCCATGTCATCATCCGCATTGCATCTGCATGTTTTCAAAACTAGCATTCGCCCGGGTTCCCCCAGTTCTTTCCGTTGTCCGTTTTGAGCCCAGACACACTTGCACGCGCCCGCGGCACCTCCGAAATATTATTTTATAATTGGCCGGAAAATGTTCTCGGAATGGGTTGAAAGTTGGTATGCGGTGTTTTTATGTTGTTAGTAGGTCGCCTGCCAAGTTTCATCGCATTTGGAGTTCGTTTGATGCCCCAACGGATATCTATAGCGACAATATAGTTGGTCAAACGTCGAACGTTTTTGGTCTCCGAAAACAGTCGCCGGGTCTCTCTCTTCTCTTCTCTCAGCCCAAGGCTTTCTGCACAGCCCACTACCATTCACCGCCAGGCCCTACCTAACCTCTCTCGTCAGCCCGCGACACTCCTCGCGTGCGCGTCCGAAAGCTGTCCCGGACCCGACCCGGGCAGTCGTCACCGTTGGGTCCGGATCATCCCCAAACATCTACAAAACATCTCCATTTTGTTAATTGGACTTCCTAACATATAGTTTTCTCGGCCGTCCGATTATAATCGTAGGGACGAGATAACCCTACCCTAATCCCTACTATATATATCTAGTCAAACCACTAATTTCTAGGGATCCTACCCTAGCGCCGCCGCCACTCTCTCGGGATCCCCCCAGATCCGATCCATCCAATCCCCCCAACCAGTGCTCTCCTGTGGATCCCCTCGATCCACCAACCAGCACAGCACCCAGCGACAACAATCCTCCTCCTCGCTCGATCCCAAGCAGGAGAGGACCCCGACGCCTCCTCATCCCCGCCGGAGATCGGACCTCGCCGGAGATTAGTTCCCCGTCGTGCCCTGCTCCCTTCCTTCCCCACCTGCTCTCTTTTTCTCTCTCTCTCTCTTTGTCTTCGCAGCGCCGCCATGGAGGCCCTAGCTCCAACCCGTAGCAGCTGCGCTGTCGGAGTCGCCATCACCTCGCCTCCCTGCAGGAACCGAACAACGTCGCCGCCCATGGAACTCCTCGTCGTGGCCATGGAGCCCCAAGTCCTGCCGCCCGGATCCTGTGCCGTTGTCGTCCCTGCGCCGACGACCCAGTTGCGCGCCCAGTTTTCTCGTGCATCGCGTGGGTCGCCGAACCTCCTTGCGTCGAGCACCACGAGCAGGACGCCCCATCACGGTCATCTTCCTCCTTGGTTCTCCTTCCTACTCCTCCTCACCTTCCTCTCCTTTCATTTGTCCCTGCCATGGCCTCTCTCCTCACGCCACTCTCTCTGCAGTAGCAGGACAACGCCGTTGTCCTCTGCATCACCATGGATGCCCAGCTGGAGCTCCATGCCCCGCCTTCCTCCGCCTCGCCTTGACCTCCGCTGCATCGGATTCGGCCCCGATGCTCCATCCCCGACTTCCTCGTTCGACTCCTTGTTGGATCCGGCAGGTGCCCATCGCTGCGCCAAGTCTCGCCTCGCTGCCGTTGAACGAGTCCTCTGCTTCCTAGCGAGAGGGTGCATGTTGCGCCCGCTCGCAGGGCCTCCCCAGCGTCCCTCGTTGACCGATGTCAACTGCCACGTGGGCCTCCTCAAGTGCCACCCAGCGAACCAGCCAGCCCACTGCTCCATCGGCCTCGGCCGAAGCCCATGGTGAGGCCCCAGCGCCTCCTTTGTTTTTTTTTCTTCCTTTCTCTCTGCTGGCCGAGTATGATACAGATTCGGCCCGTATAACATTTTTTCTCTGAGCGTTTTTAATCTTTTATTCTAGGATTTCCAGTTTTGCAGAAAAACCCTCTTACTCCATGCATATTAAAACTCAACAACCATGCATCATATGTAAAAACATTATATATGAAAAATGCCTAGAATTTTGTATAGTTTAATTATTTGCAACTTTCATCTATGTTAAAAATGTTTAAATTGTTGTTTGTTCAAATTTGCTCATATGCCATGTCAAAATGCTTTATTTCATAACTAATTAACAGTAGCTCAGTTTTAAATAAACTTTATATATAAATGGGGTAGAAAAATGCCTAGTTTATCATGGTGACCTTACTTTGCATGTTTAACAACTCTAAATATGGTTTAGGACAGAACAGTACCAAACCTAAAATATGCACATGAGGAGTTTCCGGACTTGTTGTTTGTTGTTCCGGCCTCATTTAAACTTGCCTAGTTAAGTAGTTTTATTATGCTTCACCTCTTGCCATGTTAACAACATTTAATATTGTTGAGTACCTAACCGGGAGTGAACTAAATAATTGATGTGGTGTTCCGTTAATATGCAACTCGTTGCATATTGAGCTCCACTTAACTTGTAGTATTGTTTATGCACTTTCCATGCCATGCCTCATTAAACCGGACATGCATCATACTTGGTTGTGCATCATGCCATGTTATGCTTGGTTGTTTACTATGTTGTTTGCTTCTTTCCGGTGTTGCTTCTTCGGGTTAGTTCCGATAACTCGCGTTTGTGAGGATTCGTTCGACTTCGTCCGTTTGTCTTCTTCATGGACTCGTTCTTCTTCCTTGCGGGATCCCAGGCAAGATGACCATACCCTCGAAATCACTTCTATCTTCGCTTGCTAGTTGTTCGCTCTTTTGCTATGCCGCGATACCTACCACTTGTTATATCATGCCTCCCATATTGCCATATCAAGCCTTTAACCCACCTTTCCTAGCAAACCGTTGTTTGGCTATGTTACCGCTTTGCTCAGCCCCTCTTATAGTGTTGCTAGTTGCAGGTGAAGCTGAAGTTTGTTCCATGTAGGAACATGGATGTGTTGGGATATCACAATATCTCTTATTTATATTAATGCATCTATATACTTGGTAAAGGGTGGAAGGCTCGACCTTATGCCTGGTGTTCTGTTCCACTCTTGCCGCCCTAGTTTCTGTCATACCGGTGTTATGTTCCTTGATTTTGCATTCCTTACACAGTTGGGTGTTATGGGGACCCCTTGACAGTTCGCTTTGACTAAAACTCCTCCAACAAGGCCCAACCTTGGTTTTACATTTGCCTCACCTAGCCTTTTTTCCCTTGGGTTCCCGGAGCCCGAGGGTCATCTTTATTTTAACCCCTCGGGCCAGTGCTTCTCTAAGTGTTGGTCCAACCTGGGCGATGTCCGGTGCCCCTTGGGAAACCGGGGTCTATGCCAACCCGACGTCTGGCTCATCCGGTGTGCCCTGAGAACGAGATATGTGCAGCTCCTATCGGGATTTGTCGGCACATCCGGGCGGCTTTGCTGGTTTTGTTTTACCATTGTCGAAATGTCTTGTAACCGGGATTCCGAGTCTGATCGGGTCTTCCTGGGAGAAGGAATATCCTTCATTGACCGTGAGAGCTTGTGATGGGCTAAGTTGGGACACCCCTGCAGGGTTTTGAACTTTCGAAAGCCGTGCCCGTGGTTATGGGCAGATGGGAATTTGTTAATATCCGGTTGTAGAGAACTTGACACTTAAGTTAATTAAAATGCATCAACTGCGTGTGTAGTCGTGATGGTCTCTTTCCGGCGGAGTCCGGGAAGTGAACATGGTTCTTGTGTTATGCTTGAACGTAAGTAGTTTCAGGATCACTTCTTGATCTTTATAGCTTCTCGATCGTGCTTTGCTTCTCTTCTCGCCCTCATTTGCGTAAGTTAGCCACCATATATGCTAGTGCTTGCTGCAGCTCCACCTCACTATCTTTTCCTACCCATAAGCTTAAATAGTCTTTATCTCGCGGGTGTGAGATTGTTGAGTCCTCGTGACTCACATATACTTACAAAACAGTTGCAGGTGCCGATGATAACCGTGCAGGTGACGCAACCGAGCTCAAGTGGGAGCTTGATGAAGATCGTGTTTGTTGTGTTGTTTCGTTTCCAGTTGATCAGTAGTGGAGCCCAGTTGGGGCGATCGGGGATCTAGCATTAGGGGTTGTCTTTCTTTATTTGGTTCCGTAGTCGGACCTTGATTGTATTCTGGATGATGTAATGCTATATTTATGTATTGTGTGAAGTGGCGATTGTAAGCCAAGTCTTTATCCCTTTCTTATTTAGTACATGGGATGTGTAAAGATTACCCCTCTTGCGACATGCCTACTATGCGGTTATGCCTCTAAGTCGTGCTCCGACATGTGGGAGATATAGCCGCATTGTGGGTGTTACAAGTTGGTAATCAGAGCCTTCCCCGACTTAGGAGCCCCCTACTTGATCGAATCGCTAACGTTGTTGAGTCTAGAAAAAAATGTTTTGAGTCTTAGGATTATATATATCGGAGAGTAGGATTCTTTTTACTCCTCAGTCCCTTCGTCGCTCTGGTGAGGCCTCCTGACGTAGAATTTTGACTCTTCTCTCCTCAAATTTCACGATTTTTTTAGGATCACGCGGGTATCTTGGAATTGTTCCGATGGTTTTGTGACGAGAACATTGTTCTTGGTGCCTCCTGACATTTAGGGGTTGTGGCAGTGTCCTGGGGAGTTGAGCTCTGAGGTGTTTTCGTCACAATTTTATCGTTGGAGTTCTGGAATACCTGAGTTTCGCCGACATCGAAAATCTCTTTTATACAGTTGTTGGTGAGATAACCTCAACGCCACCCAATACTGGGGCGGGAGTTCGGGAGTATTGCCATAACTTGTATAACGAATGCTTTTCGAAGGTTGAGGTAAATGATTTCTGAAGGTTTCTTGGTTATGTGTTGAAGGATGGATACAGCTGGATGTAGGAATTGTTAGTTTGGGTGAGATATTATGCTTCCCCTGTATCCCCAACACTCGATTGCATAACTAGAAAGTTTCGGGAGTTTATAAGTGGGAATTCAAGTATATCGTAGGATATCCTTCCAATAGACACATGATACGTCATGGGGTCTATCATATGCTTGTTTCCGGCTTATTTTCCAAGCTAATCCTTTCTTTTGTTTTCAGTTGTGGTATTCGAGTTGCTTCAATGTCAAGTGTTGATTCCATACCTTCCCTAAATGGTGTTCTCATATTTCTATGTGAATACTAATCCTTCATGATAATCGAGATTGTCATGTCAATCCTTTTCAACCGGCGTGTTTCTCTTCAAGTGGATCCAATCATTTTCAACATTCGCAAGATTAACTCTAAGTTTCTCAACGGTGTTTGCTTCACCCGTCTCAAGTTGTCCTTGTTTTTCCCGCCCTCCCAACCATGTTTCTTCAAGGACTCAGATTTCTTAATCAAGTATCCATCTTATTGATGTGAAGTCTCTCCATTCTTTTCCGTCAATATTCTTATCCGATGATTCTCAGGAAGATACTAAGGAAGCCTCAAGTTCGTCACTCTTCACTCGTTTTCTTCTCCGGTGGATTCAAGTCAAGCTTTGTCGATCATATCCTTTTCCTCGTTTCAAATGTTTTCTCATGTCAGTGCACCTCTTAATCATCCGCTCCTTGCTATTCATTTGTTCTGGAGTGCTGAAGATATCTCAGGAGATTCGTGTTTCCATTACTAATTCGCTTAAGCTATCTCGAGGTTGTTATCTTATTCAAGCCATTTAATTCAACCGGTGCATTCTCCCTTTCAAGTAATTGTTCAACGGTGTTTCTTTTGAGTGGGCCCTAACCCACAGGTCTTTTCCCAGGATCTTACCTGACTATTCTAATCTTCCCAGAGTTACTCTCAAATTATTTTCCAAATTTGACGTAAGAATGAATTATCATCAGTCTTATGTTTTTCTCCAAGATCTGTCGTATTCTTTTCATCGTTGGCTCAACCTCTTCGTTTTGATTCTTCCGGAGTGTCTAAATAATTCATGGTGGTGTTTCTCGTCGTCATTCTCGGATTTTGAAGACCGAAGAATAGTTCCTCTTAATTCCTTATCTGTTCTTCCAAAGATTCATGGTTCTACCGTTATGCCATCCTCTCATAATTGTTTTCGATTGTGAGAATTCTTTTCTCCCATCCGGAGCAATTCAAGAGTCTTTTCAGTTTGATTCTCCGGAGGCCGTCATTTCAGAAGATTTATTCATTCCAGCTTTCAGCTCTCGTTCCCGAAATCCTACCGGTGCATCATTCAAATATTCTCTAATCAAGTATCCTCATTCATTTTCTAATTCTCCCCGGTGTTTATTTATCTTTTCTTTGTTCATTTTCAATTCTTTCGGTGGTTCGTTCAAGAGTTCTCTTCCTTGGTTATCACATCAATTTATTCGTTGTTTCAATCCTACCGGTGGTTCATCGAAGACCTTCTCAAGTTTGTGCTATATCTATCTTAATCCTTTATACGAGAATAAGTGGTATGCCAAATCCGTTGTTTGTCATCAATTTAAATTGGTGAAGGATACGCATAACGCAATTCTTATTCTTGCTTCATCCAAGTGTTTAATTCCTTCCACCGGAGTTCATTCATGGTATCAATTCTTGATTCAAGTTGCTCACCTTTCTTTTCCGTAGCTCCAAGTTCAATTATATCATTTCAAAGCTCCATCTAATCATTGCAAGACTTCAACCTTATTCTATTCATCCTTCATTCCGTTTGATCATCCTTTTATTACCGGAGTCCTTCATGGTGGCTACATGTTGGTTCGTCAAGGATTCTTTTCATTCTTCAATTGTTCTTCAAGATTCCTCTCAAAGTTATGATCCGCCAAGCTATACTCTCAAATAAACATGGTTCTCAACACATGTTTTGTTTTGTGGAGTCCAAGCATTCTTCATCTTGCATTCCGAAGTGCAATTCTGTCATATCATATCTTTTGAGGTGGTGTTATGTCATTGTTGATAATTTCCCTTCATGTCTCATGATTTCACAAGTTGTCCGGAATGACATATTTTAAACCCTTCATTTTCAATCCGTTCATGAGATCCTTTGTAACCCATCAATCTCTTCATTGGAGTTATCTTGTGTTATATTTCACCTAAAGCTTTCCCTAAGGATTGTTGCTATTTATGGTGCTTATAAATGACTCGAGTTCTTCATTTATCCTCCCGGTGAAATATGTTTCTCGTCTCCTTGTTCATATCAACTCAATCTATTGTTTTTCGTTGGTGGCAGAATTTCACCTCAAGATTTCGAGATGTTTTCCATAAGCCCACAACAAGCTTACTCTTTTTGTTGTTGGTTTCCCAACAACTCCATTTGACCCTTCTCCTAAAGATGCTTTTTCAAAGCTCATTTCAGGTAAAAGATGTTGGTTTCTTCTCCGTTCCTTTAATTCCATTATTTTATCTCTTCCGGAGGCATTGAGATGTTGCTCTCTTCACTCATCATCTCGGATTGTCAGGACCATGTTCTTTTCGTGCTTATCCTTTTAACTGGAGTGTCGTGTCCTCTTTTCAAGTGTCCTCTCATCTTGTCAAGATCATGTTCAATTCCTTCCATTTTCAGTTGGAGTGCTGTCCAGATTATATCATTCTTATTCCGTCTCTATCTTGTTTTAACCGGAGTGTGTTGTCTATCATTCCTCTTCTAATCGAAGTCTCATCCAAGTGCTTTCTTTTTGGCCAAGTTCTTATTCTTTACCTTCCATTTCCAGCCGGAGTGTTGTCGTATTTGATCTCCATCGTTCCTTGTACATCTCGTTTCTACCGGAGTGCTTGCATGTACTTCTTATCCATTGCAACCTTTTTTTCTCTTATGTCTTTCAACCTACAAGGTTCTAGTAATGTTCCTTGTTTCTCTTTTCTACCACAGTGCTCTCAAATTCGTTCAACTCTGTTGTGTTCTTTCTTTCTTTCAAGTTTTCAACCTCTCAAGGTTCTTCGGTTTCACTCTTCTGTCAAAGAAGCAACTTAGTTTTACCTCTTCTCTTCCTCTTCCGCTTCCCTCCGGTGTCATCCTAGATCTCGGGACGAGATCCTCTCGTAGTGGTGGAGTGTTGTAACGCCCCGAGACCAATGTGCCAGGTGTCTTCCAGTTATTCGCTGTTGTTGCTTTGTCTTTTGTTTGCGTGTTGCATCTTGCCATGTCATCATCCGCATTGCATCTGCATGTTTTCAAAACTTGCATTCGTCCGGGTTCCCCCAGTTCTTTCCGTTATCCGTTCTGAGCCCAGACACACTTGCACGCGCCCGCGGCACCTCCGAAATATTATTTTATAATTGGCCAGAAAATGTTCGCGGAATGGGTTGAAAGTTGGCATGCGGTGTTGTTATGTTGTTAGTAGGTCGCCTGCCAAGTTTCATCGCATTCAGAGTTCGTTTGATGCCCCAATGAATATCTATAGCGACAATATAGTCGGTCAAACATCGAACGTTTTCAGTCTTCGAAAAGAGTCGCCGGGTCTCTCTCTTCTCTTCTCTTAGCCCAAAGCTTCCTGCACAGCCCACTACCATTCACCGCCAGGCCCTACCTAACCTCTCTCGTCAGCCCGCGACCCTCCTCGCATGCGCGTCCGAAAGCTGTCCCGGACCCGACCCAGGCAGTCGTCACCGTTGGGTCCGGATCATCCCCAAACATCTACAAAATATCTCCGTTTTGTAAATTGGACTTACTAACATATAGTTTTCTCGACCGTTCGATTATAATCGTAAGGACGAGATAGCCCTACCCTAATCTCTACTATATATATCTAGTAAAACCACTAATTTCTAGGGATCCTACCCTAGCGCCGCTGCCACTCTCTCAGGATCCCCCCAGATCCGATCCATCCAATCACCCCAACCAGTGCTCTCATGTGGATCCCCTCGATCCACCAACCAGCGCAGCACCCAGCGGCAACAATCCTCCTCCTCGCTCGATCCCAAGCGGGAGAGGACCCCGACGCCTCCTCATCCCCGCTGGAGATCGGACCTCGCCGGAGATTAATTCCCCGCCGTGCCCTGCTCCCTTCCTTCCCCACCTGCTCTCTCTTTTTCTCTCTCTCTCATGCTACTCTCTCTCTCTCTCTGTGTTGTTTTCGTAGCGCCGCCATGGAGGCCCTAGCTCCAACCCGTAGCAGCTGCGCTGTCGGAGTCGCCATCACCTCGCCTCCCTGCAGGAACCGAACAACGCCGCCGCCCATGGAACTCCTCATCGTGGCCATGGAGCCCCAAGTTCTGCCGCCCGGATCCTGTGCCGTTGTCGTCCCTGCGTCGACGACCCAGTCGCGCGCCCAGTTTTCTCCTGCATCGCGTGGGTCGCCGAACCTCCTTGCATCGAGCACCACGAGCAGGACGCCCCATCACGGCCATCTTCCTCCTTGGTTCTCCTTCCTACTCCTCCTCACCTTCCTCTCCTTTCATTTGTCCCTGCCATGGCCTATCTCCTCACGCCACTCTCTCTGCAGTAGCAGGACAACGTCGCCGTCCTCTGCATCGCCATGGATGCCCAGCTGGAGCTCCGAGCCCCGCCTTCCTCCGCCTCACCTTGACCTCCGCTGAATCGGATTCGGCCCCGACGCTCCATCCCCATCCAGCAGGTGCCCATCGCTGCGCCAAGTCCCGCCTCGCTGCCGTTGAACGAGTCCTCTGCTTCCTGGCGAGAGGGTGCATGCTGCGCCCGCTCGCAGGGCCTCCCCAGCGTCCCTCGTTGACCGGTGTCAACTGCCACGTGGGCCTCCTCAAGCGCCACCCAGCAAACCAGCAAGCCCACTGCTCCATCGGCCTGGGCCGAAGCCCATGGTGAGGCCCCAGCGCCTCCTTTGTTTTTTTCTTCCTTTCTCTCTGCTGGCCCAGTATGATACAGATTCGACCCGTATAATGTTTTTTTCTCTGGGCATTTTTAATCTTTTATTCCAGGATTTCCAGTTTTGCAGAAAAACCCTCTTACTTCATGCATATTAAAACTCAACAACCGTGCATCATATGTAAAAACATTATATATGAAAAATGCCTAGAATTTTGTATAATTTAATTATTTGCAACTTTCATCTATGTTAAAAATGTTTAAATTGCTTTTTGTTTAAATTTGCTCATATGCCATGTCAAAATACTTTATTTCATAACTAATTAACTGTATCTCAATTTTAGTTAAACTTTATATGTAAATGGGGTAGAAAATGTTGGGGAACGTTGCAGAAAACAAAAAAAAATCCTACGGTTTCACCAAGATCCATCTATGAGTTCATCTAGCAATGAGTGATCGGATTGCATCTACATACCTTTGTAGATCACGCGCGGAAGCGTTCAAAGAACGGGGATGAGGAAGTCGTACTCGACGTGATCCAAATCACCGGAGATCCTAGCGCCGAACGGACAGCACCTCCGCGTCCAACACACGTACGGTCAGCGTGACGTCTCCTCCTTCTTGATCCAGCAAGGGGGAAGGAGAGGTTGATGAAGATCCAGCAGCACGACGGCGTGGTGGTGGATGCAGGGGTCACCGCAGCAGGGCTTCGCCATTCTACTGCGAGAGGGAGAGGTGTAGCAGGGGAGAGGGAGGCGCCAAGAGTCAAGGGTGCGGCTGCCCCTCCCTCCCCCCTCTTATATAGGCTCCCCAAGGGGGGGGCGCCGGCCCTAGGAGATGGGATCTCCTAGGGGGGGCGGCGGCCAAGGGTGGAGTGGCCCCCAAGGCAAGTGGGGCGCCCCCCACCCTAGGGTTTCCAACCCTGGGCGCAGGGGGTGGGCCAAGGGGGGTGCACCAGCCCACTATGGGCTGGTTCCCCTCCCTACTTCAGCCCATGGGGCCCTCCGGGATGGGTGGTCCCACCCGGTGGACCCCCGGGACCCATCCGGTGGTCCCGGTACAATACCGGTGACCCCCGAAACTCTCCCGATGGCTGAAACTGCACTTGCTATATATAATTTTTCACCTTCGGACCATTTCGGAACTCCTCGTGACATCCGGGATCTCATCCGGGACTCCGAACACTTTCGGGTTACTGCATATTCATATCTCTACAACCCTAGCGTCACTGAACCTTAAGTGTGTAGACCCTACGGGTTCGGGAGACATGTAGACATGACCGAGATGGCTCTCCGGTCAATAACCAACAGCGGGATCTGGATACCCATGTTGGCTCCCACATGCTCCTCGATGATCTCATCGGATGAACCACGATGTCGAGGATTCAAGCAACCCCGTATACAATTCCCTTTGTCAATCGGTACGTTACTTGCCCGAGATTCGATCGTCGGTATCCCAATAACTCGTTCAATCTCGTTACCGGCAAGTCACTTTACTCGTACCGTAATGCATGATCCCGTGACCAGACACTTGGTCACTTTGAGCTCATTATGATGATGCATTACCGAGTGGGCCCAGAGATACCTCTCCGTCATACGGAGTGACAAATCCCAGTCTTGATCCGTGTCAACCCAACAGACACTTTCGGAGATACCCGTAGTATACCTTTATAGTCACCCAGTTACGTTGTGATGTTTGGTACACCCAAAGCACTCCTACGGATCCGGGAGTTACACGATCTCATGGTCTAAGGAAAAGATACTTGACATTGGAAAAACTCTAGCAAACGAACTATACGATCTTGTGCTATGTTTAGGATAGGGTCTTGTCCATCACATCATTCTCCTAATGATGTGGTCTCGTTATCAATGACATCCAATGTTCATAGTCAGGAAACCATGACTATCTATTGATCAACGAGCTAGTCAACTAGAGGCTTACTAGGGACATGTTGGTGTCTATGTATTCACACATGTATTACGATTTCCGGATAACACAATTATAGCATGAATAAAAGACAATTATCATGAACAAGGAAATATAATAATAATCCTTTTATTATTGCCTCTAGGGCATATTTCCAACAGTCTCCCACTTGCACTAGAGTCAATAATCTAGTTATATTGTGATGAATCGAACACCCATAGAGTTCTGGTGTTGGTCATGTTTTGCCCTAGGGAGAGGTTTAGTCAACGGATCTGTGACATTCAGATCCGTATGTACTTTACAAATTTCTATGTCTCCATCTTGAACATTTTCACGGATGGAGTTGAAGCGACGCTTGATGTGCCTAGTCTTCTTGTGAAACCTGGGCTCCTTGGCAAGTGCAATAGCTCCAGTGTTGTCACAGAAGAGCTTGATCGGCCCCGACGCATTGGGTATGACTCCTAGGTCGGTGATGAACTCCTTCACCCAGATTGCTTCATGTGCTGCCTCCGAGGCCGCCATGTACTCCGCTTCACATGTAGATCCCGCCACGACGCTCTGCTTGCAACTGCACCAGCTTACTGCCCCACCATTCAAAATATACACGTATCCGGTTTGTGACTTAGAGTCATCCAGATCTGTGTCGAAGCTAGCATCGACGTAACCCTTTACGACGAGCTCTTCGTCACCTCCATAAACGAGAAACATTTCCTTAGTCCTTTTCAGGTACTTCAGGATATTCTTGACCGCTGTCCAGTGTTCCTTGCCGGGATTACTTTGGTACCTACCTACCAAACTTACGGCAAGGTTTACATCAGGTCTGGTACACAGCATGGCATACATAATAGACCCTATGGCTGAGGCATAGGGGATGACACTCATCTCTTCTATATCTTCTGCCGTGGTCGGACATTGAGCTGAGCTCAATTTCTGCAACACAGGCAAGAACCCCTTCTTAGACTGATCCATATTGAACTTCTTCAATATCTTATCAAGGTATGTGCTTTGTGAAAGACCTATGAGGCGTCTTGATCTATCTCTATAGATCTTGATGCCTAATATATAAGCAGTTTCTCCAAGGTCCTTCATTGAAAAACTCTTATTAAAGTAGGCCTTAATGCTGTCCAAAAGTTCTATATCATTTCCCATCAAAAGTATGTCATCTACATATAATATGAGAAATGCTACAGAGCTCCCACTCACTTTCTTGTAAACGCAGGCTTCTCCATAAGTCTGCATAAACCCAAACGCTTTGATCATCTCATCAAAGCGAATGTTCCAACTCCGAGATGCTTGCACCAGCCCATAAATCGAGCGTTGGAGCTTGCACACCTTGTCAGCATTCTTAGGATCGACAAAACCTTTCGGCTGCATCATATACAATTCTTCCTTAAGGAAACCATTAAGGAATGCCGTTTTGACGTCCATTTGCCATATCTCATAATCATAGTATGCGGCAATTGCTAACATAGTTCGGACGTACTTCAGCTTCGCTACGGGAGAGAAAGTCTCATCATAGTCAACCCCTTGAACTTGCCGATAACCCTTAGCGACAAGTCGAGCTTTATAGATGGTAACATTACCATCCGCGTCCGTCTTCTTCTTAAAGATCCATTTGTTTTCTATTGCTCGCCGATCATCGGGCAAGTCTGTCAAAGTCCATACTTTGTTTTCATACATGGATCCTATCTCGGATTGCATGGCTTCAAGCCATTTGTTGGAATCTGGGCCCGCCATCGCTTCTTCATAGTTTGAAGGTTCACCGTTGTCTAACAACATGATTTCCAAGATAGGGTTGACGTACCACTCTAGTGCGGAACGTGTCCTTGTGGACCTACGAAGTTCAGTAGCAACTTGATCTGAAGTTTCATGATCATCATCATTAACTTCCTCTCTAGTCGGTGCAGGCACCTCAGGAACATTTTCTTGAGTTGCACCACTTTCCGGTTCAAGAGGTAATACTTCATCAAGTTCTACTTTCCTCCCACTTACTTCTTTCGAGAGAAACTCTTTCTCTAGAAAGGATCCATTCTTGGCAACAAAGATCTTGCCTTCGGATCTGAGGTATAAGGTATACCCAATAGTTTCTTTAGGGTATCCTATGAAGACGCATTTTTCCGACTTGGGTTCGAGCTTTTCAGGTTGAAGTTTCTTGACATAAGCATCGCATCCCCAAACTTTTAGAAACGACAGCTTAGGTTTCTTCCCAAACCATAATTCATACGGTGTCGTCTCAACGGATTTCGACGGAGCCCTATTTAAAGTGAATGCGGCAGTCTCTAAAGCATAGCCCCAAAATGATAGCGGTAAATCGGTAAGAGACATCATAGATCGCACCATATCTAATAGAGTGCAATTACGACGTTCGGACACACCATTACGCTGAGGTGTTCCAGGCGGCGTGAGTTGTGAAACTATTCCACATTTTCTTAAGTGTGTGCCAAATTCATGACTCAAGTATTCTCCTCCATGATCTGATCGCAGGAACTTGATTTTCCTGTCACGTTGATTCTCAACCTTCACTCTGAAATTCCTTGAACCTTTCAAAGGTCTCAGACTTGTGTTTCATTAAGTAGACATACCCATATCTACTCAAGTCATCAGTGAGGGTGAGAACATAACGATAACCACCGCGAGCCTCAACACTCATTGGACCGCACACATCAGTATGTATGATTTCCAATAAGTTGGTTGCTCGCTCCATTGTTCCTGAGAACGTAGTCTTGGTCATTTTACCCATGAGGCATGGTTCGCATGTGTCAAATGATTCGTAATCAAGAGACTCTAAAAGTCCATCTGCATGGAGCTTCTTCATGCGTTTGACACCTATGTGACCAAGGCGGCAGTGCCACAAGTATGTGGGACTATCATTATCAACCTTACATCTTTTGGTACTCACACTATGAATATCTGTAGCATTACGCTCGAGATTCATTAAGAATAAACCATTCACCATCAGAGCATGACCATAAAACATATCTCTCATATAAATAGAACAACCATTATTCTCGGATTTAAATGAGTAGCCATCTCGTATTAAATGAGATCCTGATACAGTGTTCATGCTCAAACTTGGCACTAAATAACAATTATTGAGGTTCAAAACTAATCCCGTAGGTAAATGTAGAGGTAGCGTGCCGACGGCGATCACATCGACCTTGGAACCATTCCCGACGCGCATTGTCACCTCGTCCTTCGCTAGTCTCCGCTTATTCCGCAGCTCCTGCTTTGAGTTACAAATGTGAGCAACTGCACCGGTATCAAATACCCAGGAGCTACTACGAGTACTGGTAAGGTACACATCAATTACATGTATATCACATATACCTTTCGTTTTGCCGGCCTTCTTGTCCGCTAAGTATTTGGGGCAGTTCCGCTTCCAGTGACCACTTTCCTTGCAATAAAAGCACTCAGTCTCGGGCTTGGGTCCATTCTTTGGCTTCTTCCCGGCAGCTTGCTTGCCGGGCGCGGCAACTTCCTTGCCGTCCTTCTTGAAGTTCTTCTTACCCTTGCCTTTCTTGAACTTAGTGGTTTTTTTCACCATCAACACTTGATGTTCCTTTTTGACTTCTACCTCTGCTGATTTCAGCATTGCAAATACTTCAGGAATGATCTTTTCCATCCCCTGCATATTGAAGTTCATCACAAAGCTCTTGTAGCTCGGTGGAAGCGACTGAAGGATTCTGTCAATGACCGCGTCATCCGGGAGATTAACTCCCAGCTGAGTCAAGCGGTTATGTAACCCAGACATAGTGAGTATGTGCTCACTGACAGAACTGTTTTCCTCCATCTTACAGCTGAAGAACTTGTCGGAGACTTCATATCTCTCAACCCAGGCATGAGCTTGAAAAACCATTTTCATCTCTTCGAACATCTCATATGCTCCGTGTCTCTCAAAACGCTTTTGGAGCCCCGCTCTAAGCTGTAAAGCATGTCGCACTGAACGAGGGAGTAATCATCGGTACGTGTCTGCCAAGCGTTCATAACGTCTTGTTCTGCAGGGAGAGCAGGTGCTTCATCTAGCGGTGCTTGTAGGACATAGTCTTTCTTGGCAGCTATGAGGATGATCCTCAGGTTCCGGACCCAGTCCGTATAGTTGCTGCCATCGTCTTTCAGCTTGGTTTTCTCTAGGAACGCATTGAAGTTGAGGACAATGTTGGCCATTTGATCTACAATACATGTTGTAAAGATTTTAGACTAAGTTCATGATAATTAAGTTCATCTAATCAAATTATTCAATGAACTCCCACTTAGATAGACATCCCTCCAGTCATCTAAGTATAACATGATCCGAGTTAACTAGGCCGTGTCCGATCATCACGTGAGACGGACTAGTCAACATCGGTGAACATCTTCATGTTGATCGTATCTTCTATATGACTCATGCTCGACCTTTCGGTGTTCTGTGTTCCGAGGCCATGTCTGTACATGCTAGGCTCGTCAAGTCAACCTAAGTGTTTGCATGTGTAAATCTGTCTTACACCCGTTGTATGTGAACGTTGGAATCTATCACACCCGATCATCACGTGGTGCTTCGAAACAACAAACTGTCGCAACGGTGCACAGTTAGGGGGAAAACTTTCTTGAAATTATTATGAGGGATCATCTTATTTACTACCGTCGTTCTAAGTAAACAAGATGCAAAAACATGATAAACATCACATGCAATCAAATAATAATAGTGACATGATATGGCCAATATCACATAGCTCCTTTGATCTCCATCTTGGGGCTCCATGATCATCTTGTCACCGGCTTGACACCATGATCTCCATCATCGTGTCTCCATGAAGTTGCTCGCGAACTATTACTTCTACTACTATGGCTAACACGTTTAGCAATAAAGTAAAGTAATTTACATGGCGTTTCTCAATGACAGGCAGGTCATACAAAAAATAAAGACAACTCCTATGGCCGGTTGTCATACTCATCGACATGCAAGTCGTGATTTCTATTACAAATAGCAATGAACATTCTCATTACATCACATATATATCATTCATCCATTCATCACAAACTTTGGCCATCACAAAACACTTGCTGCAAAAACAAGTTAGACGTCCTCTAATTGTTGTTGCAAGTTTTACGTGGCTGCAAGAGGGTTCTAGCAAGAACGTTTTCTTACCTACTTTAAAGCCACAACGTGATTTGTCAACTTCTATTTACCCTTCATAAGGACCCTTTTCATAAAATCCGCTCCAACTAAAGTGGGAGAGACAGACACCCGCCAGCCACCTTATGCAACTAGTGCATGCCAGTCGATGGAACCGGTCTCACGTAAGTGTACGTGTAAGGTTGGTCCGGGCCGCTTCATCCCACAATACCGTTGAAGCAAAATAAGACTAGTAGCGGCAAGAAAGTTGACAACATCTACGCCCACAACAAATTGTGTTCTACTCGTGCAAAAAGAACTACGCATAGACCTAGCTCATGATGCCACTGTTGGGGAACGTTGCAGAAAACAAAAAAAATTCCTACGGTTTCACCAAGATCCATCTATGAGTTCATATAGCAACGAGTGATCGGATTGCATCTACATACCTTTGTAGATCACGTGCGGAAGCGTTCAAAGAACGGGGATGAGGAAGTCGTACTCGACGTGATCCAAATGACCGGAGATCCTAGTGCCGAACGGACGGCACCTCCGCGTTCAACACACGTACGGTCAGCGTGACGTCTCCTCCTTCTTGATCCAGCAAGGGGGAAGGAGAGGTTGATGAAGATCCAGCAGCACGACGGCGTGGTGGTGGATGCAGGGGTCACCGCAGCAAGGCTTCGCCGTTCTACTGCGAGAGGGAGAGGTGTAGCAGGGGAGAGGGAGGCGCCAAGAGTCAAGGGTGCGGCTGCCCCTCCCTCCCCCCTTTATATAGGCTCCCCAAGGGGGGGCACCGGCCCTAGGAGATGGGATCTCCTAGGGGGGCGGCGACCAAGGGTGGAGTGGCCCCCAAGGCAAGTGGGGCGCCCCCCACCCTAGGGTTTCCAACCCTAGGCGCAGGGGTGGGCCAAGGGGGGCGCACCAGCCCACTATGGGCTGGTTCCCCTCCCCACTTCAGCCCATGGGGCCCTCCGGGATGGGTGGTCCCACCCGGTGGACCCCCGGGACCCATCCGGTGGTCCCGGTACAATACCGGTGACCCCTGAAACTCTCCCGATGGCCGAAACTGCACTTCCTATATATAATTCTTCACCTCCAGACCATTCCGGAACTCCTCGTGACGTCCGGGATCTCATCCGGGACTCCGAAAAACTTTCGGGTTACTGCATATTCATATCTCTACAACCCTAGCGTCACTGAACCTTAAGTGTGTAGACCCTACGGGTTTGGGAGACATGTAGACATGACCGAGATGGCTCTTCGGTCAATAACCAACAGCGGGATCTGGATACCCATGTTGGCTCCCACATGCTCCTCGATGATCTCATCGGATGAACCACGATGTCGAGGATTCAAACAACCCCGTATACAATTCCCTTTGTCAATCGGTACGTTACTTGCCCGAGATTCGATCGTCGGTATCCCAATACCTTGTACAATCTCGTTACTGGCAAATCACTTTACTCATACCGTAATGCATGATCCCGTGACCAGACACTTGGTCACTTTGAGCTCATTATGATGATGCATTACCGAGTGGGCCCAGAGATACCTCTCCATCATACGGAGTGACAAATCCCAGTCTTGATCCGTGTCAACCCAACAGACACTTTCGGAGATACCCGTAGTATACCTTTATAGTCACCCAGTTACGTTGTGACGTTTGGTACACCCAAAGCACTCCTACGGTATCCGGGAGTTACACGATCTCATGGTCTAAGGAAAATATACTTGACATTGGAAAAACTCTAGCAAACGAACTATACGATCTTGTGCTATGTTTAGGATTGGGTCTTGTCCATCACATCATTCTCCTAATGATGTGATCTCGTTATCAATGACATCCAATGTCCATAGTCAGGAAACCATGACTATCTATTGATCAACGAGCTAGTCAACTAGAGGCTTACTAGGGACATGTTGGTGTCTATGTATTCACACATGTATTACGATTTCCGGATAACACAATTATAACATGAATAAAAGACAATTATCATGAACAAGGAAATATAATAATAATCCTTTTATTATTGCCTCTAGGGCATATTTCCAACAGAAAAATGCCTAGTTTATCATGGTGACCTTACTTTGCATGTTTAACAACTCTAAATATGGTTTAGGGCAGAACAGTACCAAACCTAAAATATGCACATGAGGAGTTTCCGGACTTGTTGTTTGTTGTTCCGGCCTCATTTAAACTTGCCTAGTTAAGTAGTTTTATTATGCTTGACCTCTTGCCATGTTAACCAACATTTAATATTGTTGAGTACCTAACCGGGAGTGAACTAAATAATTGATGTGGTGTTCCGTCAATATGCAACTCGTTGCATATTGAGCTCCACTTAACTTGTAGTATTGTTTGTGCACTTTGCCATGCCATGCCTCATTAAACCGGACATGCATCATACTTGGTTGTGCATCATGCCATGTTATGCTTGGTTGTTTACTATGTTGTTTGCTTCTTTCCGGTGTTGCTTCTTCGAGTTAGTTCCGATAACGTCGCGTTTGTGAGGATTCGTTCGACTTTGTCCGTTTGTCTTCTTCATGGACTTGTTCTTCTTCCTTGCGGGATCCCAGGCAAGATGACCATACCCTCAAAATCACTTCTATCTTCGCTTGCTAGTTGTTCGCTCTTTTGCTATGCCGCGATACCTACCACTTGTTATATCATGCCTCCCATATTGCCATATCAAGCCTCTAACCCACCTTTCCTAGCAAATCGTTGTTTGGCTATGTTACAGCTTTGCTCAACCCCTCTTATAGCGTTGCTAGTTGTAGGTGAAGCTGAAGTCTGTTCCATGTAGGAACATGGATGTGTTGGGATATCACAATATCTCTTATTTATATTAATACATCTATATACTTGGTAAAGGGTGGAAGGCTCGGCCTTATGCCTGGTGTTCTGTTCCACTCTTGCCGCCCTAGTTTCTGTCATACCGGTGTTATGTTCCTTGATTTTGCGTTCCTTACATGGTTGGGTGTTATGGGGACCCCTTGACAGTTCGCTTTGACTAAAACTCCTCCAGCAAGGCCCAACCTTGGTTTTACATTTGCCTCACCTAGCCTTTTTTCCCTTGGGTTTCCGGACCCGAGGGTCATCTTTATTTTAACCCCCCAGGCCAGTGCTTCTCTAAGTGTTGGTCCAACCTGGGCGATGTCCGGGGCCCCCTGGGAAACCAGGGTCTATGTCAACCCGACGTCTGGCTCATCCGGTGTGCCCTGAGAACGAGATATGTGCAGCTCCTATCGGGATTTGTCGGCACATCTGGACGGCTTTGCTGGTTTTGTTTTACCATTGTCGAAATGTCTTGTAACCGGGATTCCGAGTCTGATCGGGTCTTCCTGGGAGAAGGAATATCGTTCGTTGACCGTGAGAGCTTGTGATGGGCTAAGTTGGGACACCCCTACAGGGTTTTGAACTTTCGAAAGCCGTGCCCGCGGTTATGGGCAGATGGGAATTTGTTAATATCCGGTTGTAGAGAACTTGACACTTAACTTAATTAAAATGCATCAACTGCGTGTGTAGCCGTGATGGTCTCTTTCCAGCGGAGTCCGGGAAGTGAACATGGTTCTTGTGTTATGCTTGAACGTAAGTAGTTTCAGGATCACTTCTTGATCTTTATAGCTTCTCGATCGTGCTTTGCTTCTCTTCTCGCTCTCATTTGCGTAAGTTAGCCACCATATATGCTAGTGCTTGCTGCAGCTCCACCTCACTACCTTTTCCTACCCATAAGCTTAAATAGTCTTTATCTCGCGGGTGTGAGATTGCTGAGTCCTCGTGACTCACATATACTTACAAAACAGTTGCAGGTGCCGATGATAACCGTGCAGGTGACGCAACCGAGCTCAAGTGGGAGCTTGATGAAGATCGTGTTTGTTGTGTTGTTTCGTTTCCAGTTGATCAGTAGTGGAGCCCAGTTGGGGCGATCGGGGGTCTAGCATTAGGGGTTGTCTTTCTTTATTTGGTTCCGTAGTCGGACCTTGATTGTATTCTGGATGATGTAATGATATATTTATGTATTGTGTGAAGTGGGGATTGTAAGCCAAGTCTTTATCTCTTTCTTATTCAGTACATGGGATGTGTAAAGATTTCCCCTCTTGCGACATGCCTACTATGCGGTTATGCCTCTAAGTCGTGCTCTGACACGTGGGAGATATAGTCGCATCGTGGGTGTTACAGTGCAGTAGATGCTTGCAACTGGATCTTTCTAGTTGCATATGGAGTGTTAGAGACAAAGAATATTGAGAGTTGGACTTGGTTCTTCCAGAACTTGAAAGAACTAATAGGCACCCGGAGGGATTGGTTATTCATACCGATGCCTGCAATCTTTTCTTGTTCCTTTTCAGCCAAGGTAAAATTACAAAAGGATAGCAGATAGAGGTGCATCACCCAGGAAGGCGAAAGGTGATACACTCTCAACTGGTGGTTCTGTAACTGGAAGCAACCATATTAGCAGGTCTTCCTCTCCTAAGGTGGCAGATGCAGCTAGGAGCACTAGGAGCAAGTCCAAGCTATCTTCCAATCCTGCATGCAACACTAGGAGCAAGAGGGGGAACTTGTTGTGAAAACGGTGAGCATTCCTTACTGGAACCTGCATGTAATGTTCTTGTTGGTCCTGAAACATGCTTAGTATATTGTTTTCTGTACTGTACTACTTAGTAATGTTGTTGTTGGTCCTGGAACATGCTTAATATCTTGTTGTCTGTACTCTACTACTCGGTAATGTTGTTGTTGGCCCTAGAACATGCTTATTATCTTGTTGTTGTTGATCATTGCTTATTGGGATTTGTTATTCACCATTGATTGTTCATATCATCACACTGATGGCCACAAGATCAAACTAATGCCCACAAGATATAGTTCACATCAACAAGCTAAATTTAAAGCATTTATTTCGCAACATCAAGCTAAATTCATTATAACATGCACAAGATTTAGTTCACAACATCACAAAATCACAAGATCAAATTGATGCCCACAACATATAGTTCACAACATCAAGCTAAATTCAAAGCATTAAGTTCACAACATCAAGCTAAATTCATTACAATCTCACTGACTAATATGCATTCTTTGAACCAAACAAATAGGACAGAAGGCAAATGCCCACAATTATCGTCATAAATGCCCATGTTTCAATATGGTCATGCATCTTCTTCAACTCCGACTTTAGCTTCTTCTTCTTCTTCTCTTTGAGCTGTGTCACCCTCTTCTCTAAACGATGAGATCTGAGCCAACTTGCTTCTAGACCATCAACAAGTGACTCAAATGCACGCCCAACAAGATCTGAAGGAGGAGGGTCAACCCAAACAACCCATTCACATTGTTCAGGAAGCTACAACATCAAAAACCATCAAAATTAAATCTCTGCACCAAATTGAAGCAAAGCAGAGACATCAAACAAATTACATCTAACTGGCATCCAAGAAAACGTCTCCCCGTGCTTGCTCCTCCCCAGGTGACACGGCGAGTGGGAACGAGCCCGTGCCCGGGGCACCGATGCTTGGAAAGATCCTCAAGGCCGCAGTAACTCGGATCCGGCATGTCGAACTCGGACGGGAACTGCACTGTACCGCCCCCGTCGACCTAACAACGGGCAAATCCCCAGCTTGAGCTCGCGGAACCCTAATGAGAAATCCACAAGGGACAAATCCATGAAAGAACTTACCTCTACAGCGACAGATGAGCTCGCGCACGACATGCCAGAGGTGCACATCCACGAGCTCCAGAGCGTGGCCTCACTCCCCGAGCTCCAAGTGCGCCGCCAGTGAATTGCCTTCCACCCTGTTCCTGGCGCTTCTAAGAGGTGGAAGAAACAGAGTGCGGGGATAAGACACTGGGCCCACATGTAAGAACCAGGGGCTAAAATGTCCAAAAGACGCCCATATACCAGTCAAACCTCATTGACCTGACGGAGGACCCGGAGGGGGATTTGTGTAAGGGACACAGACGGAAGAGGGGTGTTTTTGAGCATACCAGAAAATTAGGGGCAAATGCCAGGTGGTGGCTCAAGTTAGGGGGAGAAATGAAATTGCCCCAACTTGAAAGTTTATAGAAAAAAATCTAAAAAACAGGATGTTAAGAGGGTGATGTTCTATTGCCATGCGAAATTTCAAGTTCAAACACATCACCAGTCATTATTCATTGCAGAATTTGTTCTTTTCATAGCTCGTAAGTGGTAATGCGTCTTATCTTCAAAATTCCAGATGCTAATAGAACATATCACTCTTAACATCCTGTATACCTTTGAGTTTTTTTAACCTTAAAACATCGTTTTCACGTGGTTTTCATCGATTTTTCACCGAAAATTGATTTCCATGTGATGTTCTCTTAATTAGAAAGCCCTTACATATAGGGTTGGAGAAAAAAACCGTATACCTGTCAAAGGAATAGTACGTGTGCCTGTTTGTGACAAGTTTCAAAGGAGATAAATGATTCAGAAAATTATCACTACCAAAAAATATTGAAAATGCATGCTGCACATCTTATTCAAAATGCTAAATTACTGTATTGTTCTTGTGACTAGAGCATTTTTTTTGAGCATCAGTACAGACACAAGCGCTCATATACACGCACATGCACTCACCCTTATGAACGCACACACACACACCCTATCCCTATGAGCACCTCCGAGAGACTGAGCCGACATATTATCTTGAGATTTACGAAGTCACCGTAGGCGCCTCGTCGTCGACGGAAACGTCTCCTCCCACTGAAAGCGCATCGCCGGAAATCCTGAAATAAATTCAGGAATAATGCGAGTACCAGGATTTGAACCCTGGTGGGTTGGGGATACCACTGTCCACTTTATGTAGCATGAAAAATGACACAACGAAAGTTGTCATACGAAATGACGTGGCCTCATCGAGGCCGCTGAAAGCAGTAAAATCAAGGGCTCACATCAGGGCAGGAGCGAGTACTAGAAGGCTCGGCTGTGTTTGCTTCGTGGGCTTTCAGACGGACCTCGCAACCTAAACCGCAAAACCCTTTTCCCTCCTCCCCCCTTCCCTCTCGGCCTCTTTCTTCTCGCGCCGCCCAGATCTCTCGCCCCACTCCAAACCCTAGCTCCGCCTCCGCGCAGCCACCAGCCATGTCGTCGATGATGGTAAGCTCCTCCCCCGCGGAACCCTGATCCATCCGCGCCGCGCCGCGCCGCCGCCTCCCCCTCTCTCGCAAGCAAGCAAGCTTGGGATCGATCCATGGCTCTGACCCGTTCCCGTGGGGTTTCCGTTTTCCGCAGCAACCGCAGATCATCCTGCTCAAGGAGGGGACGGACACGTCGCAGGGCCGCGCGCAGGTGGTCAGCAACATCAGCGCGTGCACGGCGGTGGCCGACACGGTGCGGACCACCCTGGGCCCCCGCGGGATGGACAAGCTCATCCACGACGACAAGGGCACCACCATCTCCAACGACGGCGCCACCATCATGCGCCTCCTCGACATCGTGCACCCCGCCGCCAAGATCCTCGTCGACATCGCCAAGTCTCAGGACTCCGAGGTATCCATCCGTCTGCCTGCTGTACTGTTGTTACTCGCTGTTGTTGTCACAGAAATAACGCCCTCAGTGTCCTCTCCTTGATGCATTTCTGGTGCATTGGGGCTTAACGCTGTTCGTGCCTTAGATAAATCGAGTCTATTACGTGCATACGGCTGCTCTGTAGACTGTAGTTTGATCTTGTTATTGTACCAAAGCGTGTTTTCTTGTTTGCAAATGGAACTCTAAATAAATCCTTTGCAGCATTGCCAGTGTTATTAATCCGACTAGAGTAAATTCGTTAAAATGCAATGGTCTCCTCTTTGATCTGGGGACTGACTAAAACTATTATCCCCCGTCATTCAGCTCACAGTTATCCCACGGATGAACCCTGATATCCACCTGGAAGATGTGAAATACCCAGCTCAAACTATTGATTATGGGCATCTGATGCCGCCACTGGGTGACATACTGATATCTGCTGTTTGAACTCAAAATTTGTCCACACAAAAGGTTATTTTTAGCTTTGGTTCGATCAACATTTCTCATGTTGTATATTTGCATGGATGTACTTTATATTGCAATCTGTGTACTTGTTTGTTTTGATTTTATCTTCTCTGATGTTCAATTGCTTCCCTGTTAACTAGAAATTAGCTGTGAACTACAAGGAATTGCTTTCTGACTTTCCTACCAGCGAATCTATTTCCAGTTTTCAGGTTATGCCTTTCTTGCAATGAGTGCATTTTTTAGAATTGGTGGTTAATTACTTGGTAGTAAGAAGTGAAAGTGTCATGAACCGCAGCAGTTGCTTTTTACCGCTGGTCTTAATTTCTACCACAGCACTATCTGAGTGACCTATTAGTTTTAGCCTTTATTTTCTTGTTGGGCCGTTTTAGTAACATCAGTTTTATTGTTTACTTCAGGTTGGTGATGGCACAACTACAGTGGTGCTTCTTGCTGCAGAATTCATGAAGGAAGCTAAACCTTACGTGGAGGATGGAGTGCATTGTCATAATATAATCCGTAGTTATAGGAGCGCTGGCAACATGGTCCGTGACCACCATTAATTTTCTATCTTTTGAATGGCCGAACTTTGACTTGCCTGTAAACTCTGAAGCTGATTCTGTTAACCTGAAATTTGCATCAGGCGATTGAAAGGGTTAAAGAGCTCGCAGTCAGCATAGAAGGAAAAAGCCTGGAAGAGAAGAAATCATTGTTAGCCAAGTGTGCTGCCACAACACTCTCATCAAAATTGATAAGCGGAGAGAAGGAGTTCTTTGCTTCTATGGTTGTGGATGCTGTCCTTGCTATTGGTCATGATGACAGACTTAACCTTATTGGAATTAAGAAGGTAATTTCCAGCAATTGTCACTTTGGTAGGATATATGCTTTTCTTCTACTCATCCATACTTCAGTCTTCCAACATGCTAGAAATGACATTAGTGTATAACACTGAATTGGTTTCTTGCTACAAGATATTAAAGCTTGTCATTGTGATACATTGGTTGAATTAGGTTCCTGGAGGTACCATGAGGGATTCCTTCCTTGTCAATGGCGTTGCTTTCAAGAAGACATTTTCCTATGCTGGATTTGAGCAACAACCAAAGAAATTCCTGAATCCAAAGATTCTTTTGTTGAACATTGAGCTAGAGTTGAAGTCTGAGAAAGAAAACGCAGAGATCAGGTAGATAGCTTCATTCAAGCGTGTTTGTTGTATGTGTTCTCCATATGTACTTATGTTGCCTTTTGTTTCCCCTTTATCTGCAGATTATCAGACCCTCTGCAGTACCAATCAATTGTTGATGCTGAATGGAACATTATTTATGACAAGCTGGACAAGTGTGTTCAAAGTGGTGCAAAAATAGTTCTGTCACGGCTAGCTATTGGTGATCTTGCAACACAGGTATGCTCATCTTGTCACGTTTTTCAGCTATTGTGCAACATTTTGTAGCCTAACTAAGTTCACTTTCCTTTTTACAGTATTTTGCGGATAGAGACATTTTCTGTGCTGGTCGCGTCACAGAAGAGGATTTACAACGCCTAAGCTCAGCTACAGGTGGAACTGTTCAAACTTCTGTCAACAATGTCATTGATGAGGTACATACCTATTTGTGGATTGTTTTGGTGCCTGTTGGATATTGAGCATGTTCGGATTATGTCAGTTGCTGGCATGAAAGCTGATAATGTTTATCATTATTATTTTGGTTGAAGGTCCTTGGCACATGTGAGGTTTTTGAGGAAAAGCAAGTAGGCAATGAAAGGTTCAACATATTTAGTGGCTGCCCTTCTGGTCAGACAGCAACTATTGTTCTTCGTGGTGGTGCTGACCAGGTCTTCTATCAATATCATATAACCTCTTTTTAATCAAGTTCATAAACTGAAGGTAACTATAACTAAGCTATTTTCCGCTGTTCTAGTTCATAGAGGAAGCTGAAAGAAGTCTCCATGATGCCATCATGATTGTGAGGAGAGCTGTTAGGAATTCAACAGTTGTGCCTGGTGGTGGTGCCATTGATGTATGTTCACAAAGTAACTAATCAAGCTAAAATAATTCAACCTGTCATACAACTTTAAGCTGATTTTGTTTATTTCTTGTAGATGGAGATAAGCAAGTATCTCCGCCTGCATGCACGGAACATAGCTGGAAAGTCTCAGGTTTTTGTAAATTCATTTGCTAAAGCCCTTGAGGTAAATCTTCGTGGCTCCTCTCTTCTGTTTTGTTCTTTCCTGAATTGTGTTTGTGCTCAAGGATAAGCTAGAATTGGTCCTTTTTTGTCTATTTCTGGAGGCCATAACATTCTACTTTGGTAAATTTATGCTGTGTACCACACGCCATTGTTGAAAATTTCCATTGCTAGATCTCGGTTGACTTGTGTTGTATAGCAGGTTATTTCACATTTAGATTTTGCCAACAATCTGCTTGATATGAAGAGGCCATAATAAGTTGCAGGAGATACTTAAATATAGTAATTAACAAATAATGATGGTTTTTGGTTTGAGGGATCACCTCAACCGGGGATAGTTTTTGCTTCTTATAAGTGGTGAAGTGGTGATGGGCCAACCCGTTACATTCCCCCAGCCAAAGAAGTGGCCCATGTTTGCAGTTAGGGCATGATGGTGTGCTCACCATCTTGCATGTCACACCAAAAACGCCATAAGCTAGGAAGTTTGAGTCATCCATGGCCTTCCGGATGCAAGAACGTGTAACTGACGGAAATGTATATGACACATTTTTCTGAAAAGAACTTCTCATGAGCTGTTATTTGCTAACTTTTGCTAGCTGTTGTTCGTTTGGCCTATGCTGACACAGAAACGAAGCAATCTAACTTTGCGTCAATATACCTTGAACTGTAGGTCATGTTTAATTGTATGTTCCTGCCTGTGTTACATCTGCTCATTTTAAACAAACTTACGCAGGTTATTCCTAGGCAACTTTGTGATAATGCTGGATTTGACGCAACTGATGTGCTCAATAAGCTCAGACAGAAGCATGCAGCTGGTTTGTTCTCTTTATCATTGTTATGAGTTGCTTGTACTGTTATCTACAAAGTTGTGAACCGGCAAAGTGTCTATTGTCTAATGCAATTTTATGATGTACCAGATGGTGGTGCTAATTATGGTGTTGACATCAACACCGGTGGAATTGCGGATTCCTTCGCTAACTTTGTGTGGGAACCTGCAGTCGTGAAGGTAATTGGGCTTTTCCTTTTGGTTCTTTAGCATTTCTGTATCCTGATATTCTTATGCTAACTTGATGTTGACAACCTCGGTTTTTTTGTTCAGATCAATGCAATTAATGCAGCAACCGAAGCTGCCTGCCTTATTCTGAGTGTTGACGAAACAGTGAAAAACCCAAAGGTAAGAGCTGTAAATACCTAGTGGGCATTAGTGAAGCCCACAGAATATTTTCTGTTGTATCTGGAGTTGCAGCCCTCATTATTCTTTGCCAGTTCACTTTGTATGCTGCCTAACATGTTCATCTTGTGTACTAAAGTACCCTTGTGCTGAGGAGACTAAGCTGATTTTAAGGAAAAACGATAATATAAATGCATTCCAGTTAGGGATTAAAGGATCTTATATCTAAACCTCCATTTACCGTCTTAGTGGTACTACCAAATCGATTAAGCTCTGAGAAGTCGAGTGAGATCATATGATTGGTCTTTATATGGCACGACTAATGATCATGGTGGCCTTGTCCTAATCTATTGTGCTCTAATGCCTGTTTTTACCTTTTGGTACTTGTGTTCAGTTCTTGTATTGGCTACGTCTGGATTGCACTTTTGAGCAATAACTTTTCAGCACATAGTTAATATCTCTCAGCATCATGTTCTTTTGGTTTGTGTACATTTTACATCGCATTTACCTAACTGACATTTTTTTTGTGCCATGCCTTAGTCGGAGAGCGCGCAAGGCGATGCTGCTGCGATGGGCGGCCGTGGTGGAGGGGGAATGCGTGGCCGAGGCGGCAGGGGAATGCGCAGGCGGTAAATTCTAGTCAGCTCCGCCCTGTAACCTTATGCTGCCCTGGCGGGGTCAGATTTTGAGTTCCCTCTGTTCGGGCTGTTGGTCCTGGCATTACCCGCATCCAGGTTTTGCGGAATTTGTATGTCTGATGTGAGTTTCTAGTGTTAAGAATGTGCTAGCCTTTTGTTTGAGAACATGTAAGACATGGCAGGCGTGTGTTTATCTAGCGGTTACCGGTTGTGGTATTATAGCACGAACTATGTTCTTGTTTTGGTGATTTGTCTTTTTCCTATTGGTCGATGTGATGTTCGCGAGTCCTTGATTGCCTCGCTGGTTGAGAACTAACTTCGCTAACTTTTAACTAGCCGATGTTGATTGGCGTGTTGTTTGAAATGCTGATATCGGTAGTAGTAACGGTAGTAGTAACTGGAATTTCACGCACACTGCGTCAAAATGTCGACCCTTAGAAAAGAGGTCACGATCGAGCGATGACCTGGGCCCGGCTCATTAACAGAAGTGACGATCGAGCGATGACCTGGGCCGGGCCCAGTAACAGGTTGCAGCGTTTTTCGATTTTGGGAACCTTCAGAATTTCCAGGCCGGTTTTTTTCGTTTTGGGAACCGGTTTTCCTGTTTCTTTTTTTTCCTTTTTCCTTTTTTCTGTTTATTTTTTCTTTTCTTTTCCTTTTCTGTTTCTTTTTGGGCGTCGCTACGCGTCTTCCGGCGGATGTATTAGAAACATCCGCCGCATGGAGCATCGTCGGATGAGCGCCCTGACAGCCGTTTGATCTAACCATCACACGCGTGTGACCATCTCTCTACTTCCTGCAACAGCCTCTCAGTTTCGGAAACAGAATCCCTTCTCCGTCGTCCTTTCATAGCTCCGTCCAGCGCAGCGGCTGCCGCCGGCGCGCATGCCGGGGAACTAGTCCTTGCCGTGCTTGCCGGAGTTGCTGCTCCTTCTCCGTATCAGTCCCGCGAGTAGCTGCTAGCTCTAATCGAGCACGATGGCGGCGACCTCTCACACACGACGCTTCTTCAGTGTTTTCTGCAACCGGAGCTATGTTTCTGAAACATGCCTCGTGTTGCAATGTCTAACCATTCACTCTCTAATGTCGCGCGCTCCTGCGGCGCTACAACTTGGGCTATGATTCTGAAACAAGCCCCTTGTTGCAGGAAAAAAAACCTACACAACCGAAACATTTCTTTTTCTTTCTGAAACAAAAGATATGTTGCAGAAATCTTTTGAAACAAGACCCTAGTTGCAGAAAAAAAAACCTTCACCACCGAATATTTTTTCTTTCTTTCTGAAACTAGTTTTGCCTTGCATAAATCTATTAAAACAAGACCCTTATTGCAAGAAAATGACTCGTCGCGCGGGAGTGCCTTATGGCCAGCGTGGCTGCTTGATCAGGATTAATCTAACGGCTACGCAAGTGGCGGACACTCACGCACGCATCAGCCGGTTGAAAGTGAGCTTTTCCCTTTCTTTTTCCGTTTCTTTTTATGTTTCAAGTTTATTTATTTTTCTAAAGAATTCATGTTTTAAAAATTGTTTCAAACCTTAAAAAATGTTTGTGCTTTTAATTTTTTTTCAAATTTTAGAAAAATGGTCGTCTTTTTTCAAAAAATGTTCATAAATTCAAAAAAATGCATTTTTATTTTAGAAATTGTTCAGAATGTTTTTGTTCAAATTTATCAGAAATTTTCAAATAATGACTGGCATTTCAAAAAATGTTCTTATATTTAAAACTTGATCGCAAATTAAAAAATGTCCTCGTTTCCAAATTTTTGGTCACTTATTCAAAATTTGTTCGCTTTTCAATTTTGTTGGGATTTTTAGAATTGTTCTCTATTTCGAAATTTGCTCTACCAATTCAAAATATGTTCGTGATTTAAAAAAGGGCGACGCTACGCGTCCGCCGGCGGATTATTTTCAAAGATCCACCACCTTTACAGCCGTTTGATCTGGCGCATCCATCGGCCCGGCTCTTTCCTCATAATTGCAACAAAGGCAATGTTGCGGAATCGTTTGCACATATCTCTTGTTGCGGAAACTTCTGCAACAGATATTTCGTTGTAGATTTTTTCGCATTAACTTTTTTGAAACATGTGTGTCGTTGCAGACGGACTTTTTGAAACATTAGAATCATTTCCCTATATCTACACTTGTCAAGCAAGGGAGGCGGGTCATGAGCCGTTAGATCTGGGGCATCAAGCGGTCGAGCAACACCTCCGTCATTGCAACAGAGGTCTTGTTGCAGAATATTTCTGCAACGGAGGTCTTGTTGTGGAATGAAATTTTCCACTTTTTTGCAACATAGGTATTGTTGCGGAAGGAACTTTTGCAACACATGTGATGTTGCAGAAAAAATTGCAACGAAGATGAAGTTGCAGAAACACCGCCACCATTGCCGACCCATGTTGTAGCAACATCCATTACTTGCCATCACGGTTTGCAACTCTGTTGTTGCAATTTCAACAAGGAGACGACCGGTGATGGCTAGGAATGGCATGGAGGAAGTTGGTAGTGGCCGTGCCTTGCTCCGGTGCTCCGTGGCGGCCTACGGGCATGGTGGAGGCGATAGACCACAGGTGGCCACCATCCGCAATTACTCTGGTGCTCCGTGGCGGCCTACGGGAATTTCCAAACTCACGAAAATTATTTCGAAAGTAGTAATTTTTAAAACTAACAAACATTTATTGAAACCCATGAATATTATTTTAATTAGTGAATATTTTTGGAATTCGTGGCCATTTTTTAAATTTACAATTATTTTTGAAATTAGTGAACATTGTTTGAACTCAGGATTTTTCTGAACTTTCATTAACATTTTTTTGAATTCACGAACATTTTCTTGAAAGTCATAAAGATGTTTGAACTCGTGATTTTTTCTAAATTCATGAACATTATTTTGAATTCACGATCCTTTTTTGCACTTCATGAATATTTTTTGAATTCAGCAACTTTTTTTGATTTTATGAGCATTTTTTGAATTCACGAACATTTTTGTAAAATTCATGTTTTATTTGAATTTCTCAACATTTTTTCAAATTCGTGATAATCTTTTCATGTACTCCCTTAGATCTTATTAATTGTCGCTGACTTAGAACAAGTTCAGTAGAAAGTTGTATTAAGTCAACGACAATTAATATGGACTAGAGGAAGTACATGGACATTTCAAAAAATTCATAATTACTTTGAAATCCCAAACAATTTTACCGAAGCAAAAAACCAAAACAGAACAAAAAATAGGAGTCTCCTGCCCCTCATATGAGCCGGCCCAAAAGCGCCTGCCGGGGGATCAAATTTGCAAACATTTTTTGAAGTCGCGGACAATGTTTAAAATGTTGCTACTTTTTTTTGCATGTATAAACTCCGCCTATGTTGTCTCAACATAGCCGGTCCCAAGCCCGGGTAAAGGAGGAGGGTTGTGATAGGCTTGGCGAGTCAACGTAAAAACTCAGCCACTCTTATGGAGATGAAACCCAAAATATTTTAGTTGGGGCGTAACCCTCTTAGCGACGCGCCACATCGGAACCCGGGTGTGGTGGAAAATGGGGAAGGGCCGGGCCGTAACCCCCCAAGTGGCGCGCCGTATCTTGATCCAGATACGGTGGCAAGTGAGCGAGGATCGGGTAGTCGCATCCTTAGTGGCGTGCTACATCTGCGCCCGGATGTAGTGGAAAATGAGCAAGGGCCTTCGCATTTGACTCGACGAGTGCGAAGGGTAAGGAAGCTAGCCGAGCCTAGGAGGATTCACTTAGGTAGTTGGAACGTAGGGTCTCTCACAGGGAAGCTTCGGGAGCTAGTTGATGCAGCGGTGAGGAGAGGTGTTGATATCCTTTGCGTCCAAGAAACCAAATGGAGAGGACAGAAGGCGAAGGAGGTGGAGGATACCGGCTTCAAGCTGTGGTACATGGGGACGGCTGCGAACAGAAATGGCGTAGGCATCTTGATCAACAAGAGCCTCAAGTATGGAGTGGTAGACGTCAAGAGACGTGGGGACCAGATTATCCTGGTCAAGCTGGAAGTTGAGGACTTGGTTCTCAATGTTATCAGTACGTATGCCCCGCAAGTAGGCCACAATGAGAACACCAAGAGAGAGTTCTGGGAAGGCCTGGAAGACATGGTTAGGAGTGTACTGATTGGTGAGAAGCTCTTCATAGGAGGAGACCTCAATGCCCACGTGGGTGCATCTAACACGGGTTTTGAAGGGGCGCATGGGGGCTTTGGCTATGGCATCAGGAATCAAGAAGGAGAAGATGTCTTAAGCTTTGCTCTAGCCTACAACATGATTGTAGCTAACACCCTCTTTAGGAAGAGAGAATCACATCTGGTGACTTTTAGTAGTGGCCAACACTCTAGCCAGATTGATTTCATCCTCTCGAGAAGAGAAGATAGGCGTGCGTGCCTAGACTGTAAGGTGATACCTGGAGAGAGTGTTGTACCCCAACATTAGCTGGTGGTTGTTGACTTCCGCTTTCGGATTCGTGTCCAGCGGGATAAGCGTGCCAAAGTCGCTAGAACGAAGTGGTGGAAGCTCAAGGGGGAGGTAGCTCAGGTGTTCAAGGAGAGGGTCATTAAGGAGGGCCCTTGGGAGGAAGGAGGGGATGCGGACAATGTGTGGATGAAGATGGCGACTTGCATTCGTAAGGTGGCCTCGGAGGAGTTTGGAGTGTTCAGGGGAAGGAGAAGCGAAGATAAGGATAACTGGTGGTGGAATGATGATGTCCAGAAGGCGATTAAAGAGAAGAAAGATTGCTTCAGACGCCTATACCTGGATAGGAGTGCATACAACATAGAGAAGTACAAGATGGCGAAGAAGGCCGCAAAGCGAGCTGTTGGTGAAGCAAGGGGTCGGGCATATGAGGACCTCTACCAACGGTTAGGCACGAAGGAAGGTGAAAGGGACATCTATAAGATGGCCAAGATCCGAGAGAGGAAGACGAGGGATATTGGCCAAGTCAAATACATCAAAGACGGAGCAGGCCAACTCTTGGTGAAAGACAAGGAGATTAAGTATAGATGGTGGGAGTACTTCGACAAGCTGTTCAATGGGGAGAATGAGAGTTCTACCATTGAACTGGGAGACTCCTTTGATGAGACCAGCAAGCGTTTTGTGCGGCGAATCCAGGAGTCTGAGGTGAAGGAGGCTTTAAAAAGGATGAAAGGAGGCAGGGCGATGGGCCCTGATTGTATCCCCATTGAGGTGTGAAAAGGTCTCGGGGACATAGCGATAGTATGGCTAACCAAACTTTTCAACCTCATTTTTCGGGCAAACAAGATGCCAGAAGAATGAAGACGGAGTATATTAGTACCAATCTTCAAAAACAAGGGGGATATTCAGAGTTGTACTAATTACCATGGAATTAAGCTGATGAGCCATACAATGAAGCTATGTGAGAGAGTCATTGAGCACCGCTTAAGAAGAATGACAAGCGTGACCAAAAATCAGTTTGGTTTCATGCCTGGGAGGTCGACCATGGAAGCCATTTTCTTGGTACGACAACTTATGAAGAGATATAGGGAGTAAAAGAAGGACCTGCATATGGCGTTCATTGACTTGGAGAAGGCCTATGATAAGATACCGCGGAATGTCATGTGGTGGGCATTGGAGAAACACAAAGTCCTAGCAAAGTACATTACCCTCATCAAGGACATGTACGATAATATTGTGACAAGTGTTCGAACAAGTGATGTCGACACCGATGACTTCCCGATTAAGATAGGACTGCATCAGGGGTCAACTTTGAGCCCTTATCTTTTTGCATTGGTGATGGATGAGGTCACAAGGGATATACAAGGAGATATCCCATGGTGTATGCTCTTTGCGGATGATGTGGTGCTAGTTGACGATAGTTGGACGGGGGTAAATAGGAAGTTAGAGTTATGGAGACAAACCTTGGAATCGAAAGGGTTTAGGCTTAGTAGAACTAAAACCGAGTACATGATATGTGGTTTCAGTACTACTAGGTGTGAGGAGGAGGAGGTTAGACTTGATGGCCAGGTGGTACCTCGGAAGGACACCTTTCGATATTTGGGGTCAATGTTGCAGGAGGATGGGGGTATTGATGAAGATGTGAACCATCGAATCAAAGCCGGATGGATGAAGTGGCGCCAAGCTTCTGGCATTCTCTGTGACAAGAGAGTGCTACAAAAGCTAAAAGGCAAGTTCTATAGGACGGCGGTTCGACCCGCAATGTTGATTGGCGCGGAGTGTTGGCCGACTAAAAGACGACATGTTCAACAGTTAGGTGTGGCGGAGATGCGTATGTTGAGATGGATGTGTGGCCACACGAGGAAGGATCGAATCCGGAATAATGATATACGAGATAGAGTTGGGGTAGCACCAATTGAGGAGAAGCTTGTCCAACATCGTCTGAGATGGTTTAGGCATATTCAGCGCAGGTCTTCAGAAGCTCCAGTGCATAGAGGACATCTAAAGCGTGCGGAGAATGTTAAGAGAGGGCGGGGTAGACCGAATTTGACATGGGAGGAGTCCGTTAAAAGAGACCTGAAAGATTGGAGTATCACCAAAGAGCTAGCTATGGACATGGATGCGTGGAAGCTTGCTATCCATGTGTCAGAGCCATAAGTCGGTTGCGAGATCTTATGGGTTTCATCTCTAACCTACTCTATCTTGTTTGGAACTAAAGGCTTTGTTATTGTTGTTGTATTAAACATACCTTACAAGAAAAATGTGGCGACGGTATTGCAAATGTTTAAAACAATGCTCCGCGCAAGACTTTGGCACAACAATAGTCAGACGGTTAGAATATCATATTTAAGATGGATCATATGGCATGGGAGGCAACCGATCAAGGGCTGGCTCCGATCCGTTGATACCTAACATGCCCCAAAATTGTTAGGAAACAATCTAATTCAGCTGGGCGTTAAATGTCTCGGGTCGGCCACCTCGAACGTTGGGTACATGTCCCGTGTACAGTCACTTCATTCAACGTGCACACATCCTTATATGTGGCTAGAGGTCTCCTGTCCACTCATTTCCTCCGCCCACGTAGGTTGCTGCTTCTTCCTCTTCCACTTTCTCGTGGCCTATGGACATGCCAAAGTAATAGAGGCTTGAGGGTTTCAACACCCCGTGCATCTACCTTGTACCACTTATGAATGCTCCAAGATCACCCCACAACTCTACATTCATGACCTCTTAGTGTTGTAGGACATGTGGCAATGTTGTGAGGGTACATGCCAGTGCTACAAGGCTGATGCTTGATGGAGCTCGATGCTGCAATCCCAAGCACGAGCTACTGCAAAATAAAAAAAAACCGACCTACAGTAGCAGCACGAAAGAAAGACCCCGGCAAACACTTCCAAACAGCTCAGGAATTACTCGTCCCCTCGCCCCTCGCGTCGCCTCCCCCTAGGCGACGCCAGGGGCATCCAAACCCTAGCGCCGCAAGCCTCCTCTCGCGCCTCCCTCTGCCGCCGCTGCCGCCGGCGAGGACCGCGGGCCCGACGCCGAAGGCACCTGGGTGGGTGGACGCGGCAAGATCCATCAGAGGCGGCAGGGGTGGCCCTTCTCATGGGATCCGAAGGCGGCGGCTGGGGCGGCGATCCCTTGCCGTGCGGCGGTGGCCAAAGCGACATCTGCCGGTGGAGCGGAGACCCTGAGATGGACGGCGACGGTGGCAGCGCCCCATCCGACGGGGTGCCTGATCTGCGCGGAGATGGTGGCGGCGATGACTGCAGATCCAACTCCGATCGGATCCGCAGCGGGGTGGCCTTTAACCGACCGGCGGCACGTGGAGGGACCGGTAAGGAGACGTCGGATTTGAAGGAAATATGCCCTAGAGGCAACAATAAAGTTGTTATTTATATTTCCTTATATCATAATAAATGTTTATTATTCATGCTAGAATTGTATTAACCGGAAACTTGATACCTGTGTGAATACATAGACAAACAGAGTGTCTTTAGTATGCCTTTATTTGACTAGCTCGTTAATCAAAGATGGTTAAGTTTCCTAACCATAGACATGTGTTGTCATACCCATCCGTTAGCTTAGCACAAAAATATCAAAAATATTTATGTTATTATATCTATCGGATCTCACTTTCGTAAGTTGTCGGGGATATACCCCGCGATATGACCCGGCCGAAAATATGATCCGGCCGGACTTGACGGTTTACTTGAGACCCGGTTTGGCGATTCACTAGCGACCCGCCCTGATCAAACGGTTTACAAAGCAACCTGACTGAACATTATGACTCCCTGGTAACCTGGCAGGCGAGACAGACGGATGACAAGGCCCAAGGCCCAGAAGGCCGGTTTATGTTAATGGTGGGCCGGTTTAAGAGGAAAGGCGTGAGGAGTATTTACCTTACAAGGAGTTAAGACCCGGACTTGTATCCGGTTTGTATTAGAAGGTAGACCAGTCCTAATTCTAATAGGACTCCACATGTAACCCGCCCCTCTAACTTATATAAGGAGAGGCAGGGCACCCCAAGAGGACATGTTTTGATAAGTTAGGGTTAGACAGGAACTCAATAGCTCTTGAGACAGAGTTCCCTTGTAATCGTGATCATCATCATCAATATCAATGAAGCAGGACGTAGGCTTTTACCTCCACCGTGAGGGGTCGAACCTGGGTAAAACCTCGCGTCTCTCGTTCCACTCAACCCCTCTCAAGCTACACATAGATGCGTTGGCCTCGCGACTAAATCCTGACACTAAGGACATCTGCCGTAACAAAATCACGACAATTGACGCCCACTGTGGGGCTCACGCACGGTAGTGTTGAGTTTTTGAAGGGATCTCTCATAAAAATTGAGAAGCTCGCGGTTGATTAGACGAAGAAGAAAAAGAGGCTCGCAGGATAACCCGGCATAGAATAACTTTGGGCAGAGCCGGATCGCTGGGCTTATGTGTGTTTGCTGCCGCCGTCCTCCGATCCGCCGAGACCGGTAAACGTTTGTTCCCTGTACAATTAAGAAATCTAAACCAAATCGATTTTGATGTTCTGCTGCAAGGCGCCAGGAGCAAAGACTAAGACTAAAAGAGATGAGATCAGACAAAAAAGACATCAATAGATACAAGCCACGCTTGAGATGAGGAAACATGGAAGTCAAAACCGACAGCGACCTGGACCTCGTTTTGGCCTCTTTTTTGCTGCACCATGGGCAGCGCTCAGCAGCCGCAAATCCTGAGTTGGCTAATATTATTAAATTAGATCTGAGGCGAACTGCTGTCACCCCCGAGCACCATAGGGACCAGTCTGGTCTGATCTTGTTAAACTAGATTTACCTTGTTCTCCTCTGGGCCGAGCCGCCGAGGGTCACACAGAAGATGCTGGCCCTCTGGACCGACCCGTACAAGAATTAAGTCGCCAGGCGCACCTCCACCACAGACTCACCTCGTGGCTGTAGTGTGCCAGTACGAGGCAAATCAGGAATCCACTGCTATTAAACAATTCAGCCATGGAGCATCAATCAAGTGAAAGGTGGTGCATATACGCACATCTTAAATGAGATTAGTAGTACTCCTTGACAACTTGGGGTAACAGTACGAACCATTACTTGGATCAATAAAGAAAAAATCAAGGCTGTCATATCAACAGAGCTCACACCAACATCGCCACATCGGTGCCGTACGTCGCCAGGTCCGGCCAGCACAAACAGGCCAGAGGCCACGGCATCACCTACCCGCGGAACGCTGTCCGGAGAACACATATGCCAGCATGTAAGGATACTAGGGTCTGGGGCACGCCCACGGCGTGCCTCTTGGGGCGTATCTGTGCGCACTTGTATTGCTTGATCACCTCATCATGTCCTATGCAACCATTTTCACACGTTTACACACATTTGTCTTCTACTAATAGCAGACTAAGAGTTGTTAGCATGACGTTATGGATTCCTCATAGAAGATGGAAATTTACAGTGTTGAATGGAAGAAAATAGAAAATGGCATTCATTCTGTTTAAAAAGAGATAGTAATAAATATAATTTATAGAATCACAGTTCTATATCCGATGAAAAAGAAGCCTTGGTTGTTTTAAGGAGACATCAACACTATATAGCAAAACAATCCGACGGTTTGTCTCTTTTTGGGAGGATAACAGTTCAAACTATTACAGCATACCGTCCACTCTAAAAACACATAAATATAAGTTAGTACATATTAATTAATTAACACAACTTCCAACTGCTAGTCTTCCTTCAGATTGCATGGTGGTTCAAGTCCCAGCCTAGCGAGCTAGAGACTGTGTAAAGAAGTTGAACACCACGGCAAGACACCTCAATTTACAGATCTCACATATAAATAAGGCGTAGTGCATCTAGTCAACAACAAAGTTGTTGTTCTTGCAAGAACGGTTTGCCTAATTTTTAAGTTCCCAAAGTTTCTAGGTTTACCTAAAAGTAACACCACACTGAAATCACTTGGAAATTAAGAGGTGGAGAAGGAGAGGAAGGAAGACGAGGAAGATCTTACTAATTGTACAGAGACGAAATGCATCAGACAATCTAAGTTGCAAATAAAAAAGTTAACACATTAACTAAAAATACAGAGAAAGGCATGTGTTTTCCCCAGCCTCACCCTTGTTGGGGTAAACAACAGGGAGCAACAACTCACTTTCACACAAATCCATAATGTGTAGTATCTTTTATTACAACAGACATCAGTTGGAAGGAAAAAAAATTGTCAGACTTGCCAGTGGCGAAATTTGTAACCTAGACAAAGGATTGCTAATAACCTACTGGTGTTTGAAAACTGTCAGCGTCATCCTGTGTATCAGATATACACCCACTCTATCCAATTTTTCAGAAAATTCTCCTTGAATCTAGTCATATAGCAAAGATAAGAGGTCTAAAGACTTGCAGAACCAAAATACAGAGGCAGTACTGAACATCTACCCAACAATGACACACTGCCAACACTATGTGTAGGACATAAATTGATGCTTGGTTTCATAGTTGGAATTTATTACACCAACAGGTAGGTAGGTGCAGAACTCCGGCCTTAGATGGAGATGCTGCAAGGTACAGGGAATGAAGAGAATCTATTCTGATAACTTGTAGAATACCTCTGGAGAAGGCCTCTTGATAGTGTGCAACTTGATCTCCATATTCCTCGTCATGGAACCAAATAATTAACTACCACATGAGCATACACTCAGATCAAGAAACATGTGGGAGTCTAAAGCTAAATCATGGCAATTATCCTACGACATTCATGGCAATTATCCTAAAGCTTGCTGACACAACCCCAAAGAAGTTGCCATCTGTCAAGACAAACAAGCATGCAAGTAAGAAGATATAACACATGTACGCAGAATAATCCAGCATATTAGCCAAGGAATAACCAAGAAACTACTAACATGTAACTTCACATGCATCAACAAGGTGTGGTTTGGAGATCTTAGTGGGCAGACAATAACAATATCTGTTTCTTACTATATAAGCAATAAAATATCCAATATAAATATGTATTTGCACGTATATTCAACAGTCTACCAGTCAATAGTCACTTTCTGTACACTCTGCATCAAACAGATCAAAGTGAATTTGTTGATTCTCTATCATGTATCTAAAAGATAGAACCATGAATGAGTTCGGCTTCGGGCCTCTGCATTAATCGAGAATAGGCAGCCAAACAAGCTTCGTTGGATATCACCATATATGTTGTCGCTGCAAATTCTTTAGTGAGTCCCAATAGTTTAGAGTAAGAAGCAGATGAGTAAGTAAGTCGCATTACTTTGTGTTTGTGAGCCGGCGAGTACTACCTGCTGTAAAGAAATATAAGAGTGTTTAGATCACTACTTTAGTGATTTAAACGCTCTTATGACTTCACTGTATTTCCCACTGCCTACTTTCCGGACGCCTTCTCACTGAATGGGGAAGAATCATCAGTAGATACAACTGAGTACATAGCTAAAAGAACAAGATATTTATTGAGTTTCACTCCAAAATTCACCTACTAAAAAGGTTCGAAGACTTCTGTAAATTTTTTTTGAAACAACGTCCAAGAGAGGATTCACGATCGTGATACCGATCGAGGGTCATACAACTATTGTTTACACGTTTGGAAGCATGTGTCCAATTGAGCATTTTGGTTGGTGCAACTCCATTCAGTTCTCCTCAGAGCAACCTCCCTACAGAGATATCAAATATTAAATGGTCTCCATCAATACTAATTTCCAGGTGTTTAGTCTTTTAGAATACAGTTCTCTGGATGCACCCCCAATCAGCATAATTCTATATATCATTCCACTAACAAGCACAACAGCTCAAACAACAAATATTGGAAGACAATCCAAAATAGCAAAACACTCGTCAATAATATTCAACAATAGCTCCAGTCGGATAACAAAGGATAATATGATCACAGCCCGATGACCAAGGGTTTAAAATCTTTTGACAACATATATTCCTGAATTTCTGTGAATATCCAACAATGGCAAATATTGACAAAGGATTGCTAATAACCTAATGGTGTTTGAAAACTCTCAGCATCATCCTGCAACTTGCTGGATCAGATATACACCCTCTCTATCTATTTTTTCAGAAAATTCTCCTATAATCTAGTCATAGCAAAGATAAGAGGTCTAAAGACTTGCAGAACCAAAATTCAGAGGCAGTACTGAACGAATATGAATGAACCAACAGCAACTCCAGTACAAACTTCAGATCTAAAGAGTACCTTAAATTGAACCCGCTGGGCACTGGAATTATAAAACACAGGTGCCAAACGTTTTACAGAAAAGAAAATCGTGGGCGGAATCCTTCCGGGTTAGGGCCGGCGATTAGGCTGTGTGGCGAGCGGTCGCGAGGGGAGGGGAGGCAGGATAGCGTGCAACTTATGAGTTGATTAGTCTCAGGTCTATGTTTTGTGAAGTTTGATCTATGGACTGAACAAGTGCAATAGGTTTTGAAATTTTCTTGAATCATTAGTTCGAAACTATTTCAAAAGAGAGTTTAAAGAAATGAGGTTAAGAGAGTAGGCTAAAAAAGAGGTTTAATTGAAGCATTAGACAGAAAATGATGTTTTGAGCCCAGGTTGTACCATAGCAAGAAAATGCATGTTGTGCCTGAAGCCGTCAACCCTTCAAACTTTTCAAATACCAGTTAAACTCACTATATCAAGATCATTTTTCAAATATCAGTTAAACCCACTAAATCTCAGCACTGCTAACAGAAAAAGTGAAGAACTCACTGAAGGTCCTAAAAATGCTTTCACCAGAAGGAGTAGGACCGTGCAGCACAAACATTATTCAAGAAGAGTGTGACCATCACAACACTGAATCTTCTCTGTCAACTCTACACATCAGAGATTGACGACAACATGGTTTACTGGTAGTGGAAATGTAAATTTAATATATATACTTTGGAATGCACCAGAATTCAGCAACTGATCCCTTACTGAAGGCATCATGCCATCGACACCATCATATGAATCAACACCAGGGTATAAATACGCAGATGAATCGGTCTGACAGAAAAGGAGACGACAGTAAGACATGGACGGGTTTCGATTACTACCTCGCGGCGGGAGAGCTCGGTCTTCCAAACGGCCTCCCTCTCGGCGACCCCGCGTTTGCGCTCCTAATGTAGCTGGCATCTCCCGCTCCTTCATGATGCGATCCTGGATGTCCACGTTCAGCGCCTTCTGCAGCTCCTTCACGAACCTGTCCATCAACGCTTTGATCCGCACCCTATGCTCCCGGACCAAAACCAAGAAGATCTGGGGAGATGAGGCTGGACGGGGTGGAGCTCGCGGCCGGAGATGAAGAGGGCACGAGCGCAAGTGAGGGTGGCAGCGGCCACCGTGGACGAGGACGGAGTGAGGAGTCGGAAAGGCGGCGCGTAGCGCTAGCGCCGGGCTTGCCGCCGATTCACCTCGTACTGCAACGTCTCGTTGACCCAGACGCCCCCGCTCCACCGGCCGCTGCCACCATGTTCCTGTCCTCTCGACGGAGGAGCGGGCGCCGAGGGAGCTGGGAGCCTGGGATGTGCGGACGGCGGCAGAGGCAATCCTAGGTCCGCCCGAAGAAGAGGAAACGAGGAGAGAAGAGGGGAAGGTTGTTTCGTGAGGAAGGGAACGCGCCCGACCAGTCGCTCCTCTTTTCTTTTTATCTTTAGGAAATGTTAACGTCCACGCGTGTGGGCGTTCATCATCTCGACCACACGCATCCATCACCGTCCAGTACTATATGCACGAATCTTGATATAATCTGGCTGATTTTTTGTGCCATGTAGGACAAGGCGTGTGTGTGGTGTGTGACATAGTTCGTCCATACATCCGTTTTACCACACGGAGGAGCCGGTGTGTGGGCGTTTAGCAGTTCACCTACACACCAGTTTTCAGTCACGCACAAGGGCTGGTGTGTGGGCATTTGCCATCTCAACCACACGCCCGTCTCCTCTCCCACATGTAAGCTGCTAGTTGCCATGTGTTTTTGCAGTGCACATGGCAACTGCCTCTAGTGTGCTTTATAAGCAGGTGTCAACTTTTTTTGTTTATCCGAGTTGTCATGTGTTTTTGCAGGGTACACGGCAACTGCCTAGTGTGCACGTAAGCAGATGACAACTGTCTTTTACCGAGTTGCCATGTGTTTTTGTATTGTACATGGCAACTGCCCCAACGTGCACGTACATGGCAACTGCCCTAACGTGCACGTAAGTAGATGGCAACTCTTCCTTTTTACATGGCAACTGCCCTAGCATGCTTGTGAGCACATGGCAACTTTCTCAACTGCCTAGTGTTAGTATGTGGCAACTCCTAAAGTTATGAAATCATGGCAACTACATTAGATCAGACCATACATGGCAACTGCAGTTGAGCAACCATGGCAACTACAGTTGTCCGACATGGCAACCGTAGTTCAGCGACATGGCAACTGCAGATAAACGAACATGGACGAGGGTCTGGACCATGGCAACTGCGGGCGCGCGGTGGGTGTCACGCGTCGCGTGCGGGACCAGAAGGGCACGAGGCCTGACATACGGGCGTGTGGGCGTTATCAACTTCGCCCACACGCACGCGTATGAGAGGGTTCAGGAGGGGAAAAAAGATGTGTGTGGGCATTAGTTGTTTTGCCCACACGTAGATATGTGGGCTGATTGCTGTCCATGCCACACGAGGCGTGTGGCACAACTATCCGATACACCACACGTGTGACAGTTATCAGGACCTTTATCTTTCTAGTGATACAAAGCAATCAATTTCTTTTTTCTTTGTCATACCTGTGAGATGTGGCACGTGCGAGCGACCGCTCTTTGCGCGACTTTTGAAGGGTTTAATACATTGACTTCAATCTCGCGATGAAGATACAGAAATAAATCTTCAGTGCTTTGGGAAAGTCAATCGGACTATTAATTCACGAAAAAGTACTAATTAGCCGAAAGAGCAAAAAAAGTTAAGAGAAGGCCGCGACCTAGAAATGGATAGACATGACCATGGAATTATTGTCGTTGAAACCAAGTACTGTTACTCTCCGTCCCATATGAAAATCAGAAGAAAGAAAAAAGAAAGATAAGAGAAGGCTACGTGAGGCAAAGGCTACATCAGATCAGATCAGACAGAGGATAATCAGTGTCCATGTACAGATTATTTGTCGTTCACAAACATCAAATGATATTCATCTAAATTTCTTTTATTAACACTTATTGTTTTTGTCAAAAAACAATTACTTTGCACTGTAAATATTTCTACGCAGGATAAATTTTTTATGCTATGATACCGTGGATACGGAGTGCAAGCACTAGCATTCGTCCATGCCACACTGCTCGACAGATATGTGTGCAAGCCGCCGTTCCCGCAGTCCAGCCTGCATCAACTCGTCAGGACTGCACGAATTGCCCAATAAGTGCGCACAGGCCGCCGTCCCCCGCAGTCCAGTCTACATCAACATATGGCCGACTCGCCCGTCTGTGCCGGCTTACAACGCCGCGGCCGACTCTCTCGTCCGCGCCGGCTTAGAGCGCGGCGACCGACTCTCCCCGTCCGCACCGGCTTGCAACGCCGCGGCTGGCTCATCTGTTTGCTCCTGCGGCCGACTTACTCGTGGTTGGTTTCAGCTTCACCGCCGTGATCTTCAACACCATGGCTGATAATTTTCGGCCTAACATATCAAGGTGAAATCTACCCAATCAATTTTTATTGATACATTTTTATTCTTTAAAGGAACAAATTACTCCGGCTTGAGATTTTATTTATGCAGGAGCAATTGTTCATCGCAAAAGCTATGGTCGTATTATGGATGTATAGTTCGCACTACTATTATAATGCGGTAGCATCTGACCACACCATCAAGCTCGGTGAATATAACTGCAAGCCGCCATCAACATGATGTGGTTAACTCGCCCGTTCGCACCGGCTTACAATGATGCAGCCGACTCATCTGTCAGAGCCGCCTCTGATGCTGCGGTCGTCTTTACCGTATGTCTCTCGCGGCCTGGTCTACATCAACACACCGGGCCGCACCTGTCTGCATGAGCTATTTATTGAGTATGAGCAAGTCACAGCTTGGGTAGCCCGGTTTTTCTTTCAAAAAAATGAAGGCAAATTATCATATACTATCAACCGCCGTCTGCACTGGGTGGCCCAATGGGCAGGCACACAAGTCGCCGCCACTATAGTTTGGTTAAACTTCAAAACAGCCAGTTGGAAGGAACCAGTGGCCGAGTTGCTGACACGGTTCATACGGGATCATTTATAACCCACCGCAGTCACCTCAACCTTCTGTGGGTTCACATCGCGTTATCAACACCAATAATATATACCTTCTGCTATGGTCAACTACGGAGAATCTCAAGACAACTCCTCGAGTCGTCTTAAGACTCGGAGGCTATGATGACATGACTCAGCAAATCTTGCCAGTTTAAGCAAGTTCAAGAACCCTAGGACGATGGAGGGAAAGATAACCCGGTCCCGGAGGCTACTGTTATATTGATGAGAATTTAAAGGCCGTCAGAAATATTCCGGCTCACAATGATGCTTCCGGTTTATAGTCCGGTTTAAGGGAAATCCCGTCTCCCACACAGCGCTGAAGCCCTTAGTATCAGGTTAAAATCCGGTTTAAAGAGGAAACTATCTCTTGCAAAGCTCTGATGCTCTCAATATCCGGTTCAAAATACCGGTTCAAGAAGAATTTATCTCTTGCAAAAAGTTAAAGGTAGCCGAAGAGGACCTGTTGCCATGATGCACAGTTCAAACATGGGTATCCTGCCTTATTGGCTTATCATATTGTTGATCACATGGGGGCTTTTGTTTATAAAACGGAGTTCTGATTTCCCATTGACCCGGCTTATAAAGCCATATATATAAAAAAATCACTTGGGGGCTTGGTCGTATTCGAACCATAGCTACACCTCTTGATCGGCGTAAGGCCACCAGAGAAATCACTTGGGGGCTCGGTCGTATTTGAACCATAGCTACACCTCTTGACCAGCGTAAGGCCACTAGGGAAATCACTTGGGGGCCAAAGAGAGTGTTGCAAACGCACAACTCAAACATAGGCACCCACTGAGCACAACTCAAAATATTGCTCGGGGGCTCTTTGCTTCTCAAAGAACAAACAGTCTGCACCCTTGTAATAGGCTATCAAGCCAGGCTTGGAAGCCAGGTGTATTCACCTAAAACCCCGGGTTATCCTGCCTTTTTAAGTAAGCCACTCCATCCAGGTAATCCTGGTATGACCCGCTGAACGTTTGACAAGTCAATCTCATAGACCCTGAACTTGTCAAAGTTAAAACGACGATTGGTTAATGTGAGGTCCATCTTAAAAGGCTTTGTAAAGTGGTTTAACTCAGTGGCCTGGTAGCCCATGAAAAGCCTCGATTTTGGGCCTGGCAGCCCATGAAAAGCCTCACATGTTCTTTTTATGCTTTTATTTGCCAAGGTGTTTCTCCTTTGATGAGGTTCATAATATCTTATGATAAACCGGCGTTTATTGACCCGGCTTGGCTTTCAACTACAAGTTGTCAGTACATGATCAGTTATAATCCGGTGCTTATTGACCCGACCTGGTTTCGACTATAAGTTGCTAGTATTACTGTAAGTGCATCTGGTGCCCCTTAGTGATTTTGGTGTATTGAAGACTTATAGGTTAAGGTACTAATGCGTGTGTGAGTGTACACAAGTCTATAAGTCTATGAGGAGTTTGATATTTACAGAAAAAGTCGACCCCTAAAAATGAATATCTTCGACTGAAGATTTTGGTATTTCCGAAGACTTTCATGAAGACTTTGAAAGTGAAGAAATTGGTGTGTCCGCGAAGACTTGATATTCATGCGAGGAATATGAAGCTTGAAGACTTTTGTTTTTATAGTTTTGTTTTTCTCTTTCTTGAGTCATAGGAAACACCGTACTGTTAAAGGGGGTCGAGGAAATACTAAGGAAAAATTTCCATGTGATGCTCAACTCAAAATTCTACACCTACCAATCCCTTCGAGTGAAGCCATTGGAAATCTCATACAGTTCAGTCAATTTCTTCAGTGACAGAGACGAAGTTCTTCTGGTCTCTGAGAAATTTGTCCTAACTGAGGAGTTAGGAATTCGCCAGTGCGGATTGCCTATGCAGTGAGGAACATGATAGCCCTGAGGATTTTGCTCCTCAAAATTCCGACCGTTGCTGTGCTATGCGCCAGCTGTCCCAAAATATCAATCCACCTAACAGTCATATCATTGAAGGACATTTATGTCTTATCATGTCGGGCTGCTCCCTAGGCTATAAATAGCCGCCCCCTACAACCACTAGCTGGTTGGCTCCTCCGAGAGAAACTGACACTTGTCATTTGAGAGCAACCCATCCTCCGAGGACTTTGAGCGAAAATCATCAAGTGAGGAAAAACCAAAAACCCAAAACCCAAACACCTACAAACCCCAAGTGATTGAGCATCACTGAAGAGATTGATCCTGAGTGGATCCGACGCTTGTTACCTTTGAAGACTGTGCTTCTTCTAGACGGTTAGGCGTCATGGTCTAGAGCATCCAAGAGGAATTGTGGATCGCCGAGTGACCAAGTTTGTGAAGGTTTTGGAAGTTGCCTGAAGACTTACCACGAGTGATTGGACGAGGTCCATGTGACCTTAGTTCAAGGAGAATACGGTGAGGACTGGGTGTCTTGGACTAAGTGTCCTTGACTGGGTGTCCGGGACTGTGTGTCCTCGAGTTTAAATACTCAGCCGCTCCAACCAGACGTACAACTGAGACAACAGTTGGAACTGGTCTACCAAATCATTGTCTTCACCGAGCTTACTGGTTCTATTTCCTCAACTCTTTCATTTCCTCATAACTGTGCTGTATGTTTGTTCGTATCTGTGTTTGAAGACTTTGACTGAAGACTTTCTCAATTTCCTCAGTTCAATTTCTTCAGTCTGTTTGTCTTCATCATGTGTTATCCTGTGATTACGCTTCCTATACTCTGTGCCTGTCTTCATTTCATCATGATGACTATGCTTGTATTCTGTTGTGTTTACCTTTGAGTACTTATTCCGCTGCTAGTAGTTCTTCACTAAGGAATTTCCTCACCGGCAAATTCCTCAGTGAAGAATTTCATAAAAATCGCCTATTCACCCCCCTCTAGTCGATATAACGCACTTTCAATTGGTATCAGAGCAAGGTACTCCCTTGTTCTGTGTGATTTTGGTTTAACCGCCTGGAGTTTTAGTTATGTCGACCGCAGGTATGACAAAGGTGACATGCCCCATCTTTGACGGTCACGAGTATCCCAAGTGGAAGGCCATGATGAAGAAACGCCTCATGGCGATGAACAGCGAGTTGTGGACCGTCACTGAGATTGGCCTGGCTGATATGTGCGAGATGGCGGATGCTGATGACATTCGCAAGTATACTCTTCTCAACCTCACGGCGAAGGATGTCATCTGCTCCAGCCTGTCACAAAATCAGTTCAGGAATATCATGCATCTCGATCATGCGAAGCTCATGTGGGACCGTCTCTCTGAGGTCTATGAAGGTCATCGAACCTGTCATGATCCTTGGTTTGAGGACTTCAAGGAATCTCTCAAAACGATGACATTCAAACCAGAATCATCATCTTCTGCATCATGCCTTATGGCAAAAGATGCTGAGGTAACTGAATGTTACCTATCCGAGTCCAGTGATGATGAATCTGGTGATGAATTTGGACCCAGCTATGTCAAACTTGCTTCCCTTGCTACTAAACAACAAAGAGCTTTGGAAAAAGCTCACTATATGCTAAACAAGAGCGATGATATGTTGGGTGAAGAAATGGATCGCACTGAAACTTTGACTGAAAATCTTCAGAGACTTCAGTCCAAGCTTGACAAACTTCAAAGTCGTCATAACACTCTCTTATCGGATCATGAGAAGCTTTCTTATGAATTTCTTCAAAGAAAGCAAGACCTTGAGAAGCTAAAAGTGAGTTATGAAGATCTTCAGAAGGAGCACGATTCATTACTTGCTCAACAAATCAGCGCATCTCAGGAAGAATTTATTCCACCATGCTTGAAGTGCATTGAACGTGAATCTGCTAATTCTTCACCTAAATGTTCAAATGCTGCTAATGTTTCAAATTCTTCACATGCCTCTGCTATCACTAATTCCTCATCTGAGGACATTGCTAGTATCATTGACAATGCAGGGCTAAAGGAATTGTACACGATAGGCATGTACAAAAGCCTCAAAGGGCATCAGGCTCTTTGTGATGTGCTTAAAAAGCAGATCCTCAACAGGAACCCTAGGAAAGAGGGTATCGCCTTTGAGAGAAAACTCAATGCTGATGGTACATATTGGAAGCCTGAGCAGTACCCCAAAACTACACGAGTTGCTGCAAAGGGACCTCCAGTTGATCCATCTAACTTATCTGGATTTGCATGTGAATCTCCTCATTCTGATGATGAGTCAATTGACTCCAACTATAAGCTATTCAAAAATCAGAATGGTGAAGTATTTGCTAGATATGTTGGCACTAACTGCAGGAACGGCTCCCCGATGAAGAAAATCTGGGTTCCCAAAAGATGCCTTGAAAATCTTCAGGTGAATGTCATCATGACGCCACCTGTGAAGAATAGGAACCCCAGATCAAATTCCTCATACGGACCAAATTCCTCATATGGATCAAAGTCCTCATATGAACATCATCATGCTAACCCGTCTGTTTCGTAGGGAAGATCTAAGGATTATGGATATGTGCATTATTCTTCAAATCATTATGTCCATAAGTCCTCGAAGAATTTCTCTGCTTACTCATATGCTTACTCTAACCCCTCTTATGTGAAACGAAATGGACTGGCTTCTATGCCATCCTTCTCGTATGGATCTCGCAGAATGATGAACTCTTTGCCAACCCTTCAGATGTGGGTGGTGAAGAAAAAGAACTAATCTCTTCTACAGGGTCAGGTCTCCAGACGCACATAATCGTCTGAAGAATTTGCTGGAGACCTGAGCATGCCTGAAAGGACGCAAGCTAACCATGAAGAAATGAACTTTCATTTCTCACGTCCTCATATTGCTTTATCAGTTCTTTTACTTGATGAAATTGATCTGATGAATTGATGTCATATTCTTCACTAATGAAGTATATGAGTTTGTAAGATGCACTAATTCATCTGCAGGATGATCAACCCAAAGCCACTGAGTGGGTCCTCGATAGTGGATGTACAAACCACATGACTGGTGACAAGAATCTATTGATGGATGCTCCATTATCTCCGTCACATCTGAAGCATATCATCTTTGCTGACAAAGGCAAAAGTCAGGTATTGGGTCTAGGTAAGGTTGCGATTACAAAGGATCGACACATGGACAAAGTCATGCTTGTTGAGTCCTTAGGATACAACCTTATGTCTGTCTCAATGCTTTGTGATCTTGATATGATTGTTGTCTTCGGCAAGTACCATTGTGTTGTGGTTATGGAAGCTGACAATTCCAAAGTCTTCGAAGGCTTTAGGAGAGGAGACCTGTATATTGTTGATTTCTCTACAGGACCACAACCAGCCGTGTGCTTACTTGCAAAAGCTTCAGAAGGCTGGCTCTGACATCGACGACTTGGTCATGCAGGCATGAGGAACTTGCACACGCTTGCGAAGAAGAAGCATGTCATTGGCATCGAGAATGTCAAATTCCTCAAGGATCACCTATGCGGAGCCTGTGAAGCTGGGAAGATGACCAAGGCCAAGCATCCAGCAAAGACTATCATGACCACCACTCGCCCATTTGAATTGCTTCACATGGATCTATTTGGTCCTAATCATTATTCTGCTATCTCAAATGAAGCATCTCAATATGGCTTTGTTATTGTTGATGATTATTCTCGTTACACATGGGTACACCTTGTTACTTACAAACATGAAGTGCAGGAAGTCTTCAAATGATTTTCCTCGAGGGCTTCAACCAACTTTGGTGTGAAGATCAAGCACATCAGAAGTGACAATGGCACTGAGTTCAAGAATTCTGTTCTCGATGACTATCTTGATGAACTTGGTATTACTCATGAGTTATCTGCTCCTTACACTCCTCAGCAGAATGGCGTCGTGGAGCGCAAGAACAGGACTCTTGCTGAGATGGCTCACACTATGCTTGATGAATACAAAACGCCTCGTCGTTTCTGGACTGAGGCAATTGATACTGCGTGCCACATCATCAACAGAGTATATCTTCACAAATTCTTCAAAAAGACTGCCTATGAACTCCTCACTGATAAGAAACCCAATGTAAGTTATTTCAAAGTCTTCGGTGCTAAAAGTTGGATTAGAGATCCTCATCACAACTCAAAATTTGCACCGAAAGCACATGAAGGTTTCATGCTTGGTTACGGAAAGGACTCACACACCTACAGAGTCTTGAATAACGTTATTCACAAAGTTGTTGAAACTGTAGATGTGCGGTTCGATGAAACTAATGGCTCGCAAAGAGAGCACCTACCTACTGTGATAGATGAACCAGCACCTGAGGAAACTATCAAGTTCAAGTCTACTGAGGATGTCATTCCTACTGAAGAATCGACTGAAGAATTAATTTCAAAACATGAAGAACGTCGAGCTAATGCACCTGAAGAAAATGCTGAAGAAAATGGTGCTAAAGAAAACGCTGATCAAACTCTTCAACGACAACCAGCTCATCCTCGCATTGCAAAAGAAGTGCAAGTTGAAAAGATCATCAATGACATCAAAGTGCCAGGTCCTCTCACACGCTCAAAAGCTTCACATTTGTCTAACTTTTGTGGGTAGTATGCTTTTGTCTCTATTACAGAGCCCACTAAGGTAGATGAAGCATTTCTGGAGCCTGAGTGGATTCAGGCTATGCAAGAAGAATTACATCAGTTCGAGCTCAACAATGTCTGGGAACTGGTCAAACGTCTAGATCCTCGCAAGCACAATATCATCGGCACAAAGTGGATCTACCGCAACAAGCAAGATGAAAATGGCCTTGTGGTGAGGAATAAGGCACAGCTTGTAGCTCAAGGCTACACACAGGTTGAAGGAATTGATTTCGATGAAACTTTTGCACCTGTTGCTAGACTTGAGGCTATTCGCATATTACTTGCTTATGCTACCATCATGATATCACTCTATATCAAATGGATGTGAAAAGTGCATTCCTCAATGGTAAGCTTGGGGAAGAAGTATATGTTGCTCAACCCCCAGGTTATGAAGATCCAAAGAATCTTGACAAAGTCTTCAGACTCAACAAGGCCCTCTATGGCCTCAAGCAGGCCCCACGGGCTTGGTGTGATACCTTGAAGGAACTCTTCATGAAGAAAGGCTTCAAACCCGGTTCACTCGACCCTACTCTTTTCACTAAATCTTATGATGGTGAATTGTTTGTGTGCCAAGTATATGTTGATGATATTATCTTTGGCTGTACTGACCAACGTTATAGTGATGAATTTGCCTATATGATGAGTGAAGAATATCAAATGTCTAGTATGGTAGAGTTGAAATTCTTCTTAGGTCTTCAAATTCATCAACAACACAATGGCATATTCATATCTTAGGAGAAATACCTCAAGGATGTACTGAGGAAATTCGGCATGCAAGATTGCAAAGGTGTCAAAATTCCTATGCCCACAAATGGCCATCTGTGCACTGATGAAAATGGTATTGACTTCGATCATAAGGTATACCGCTCCATGATAGGTTCCTTATTATACTTATGTGCATCTAGGCCAGATATAATGCTTAGTGTTTGCATGTGTGCCCGATTTCAAGCTGCATCGAAGGAATCACACCATAAGGCTGTGAAGCATATTCTTCGATATCTAGCTCACACACCAACACTTGGATTATGGTACCCCAAGGGCTCGGCTTTTGATCTTGTTGGATATTCTGACTCTGACTATACTGGTGATCGTGTGGATCGCAAGTCAACATCTGGTACATGTCATTTCCTCGGACGATCTTTGGTCTGTTGGTCCTCGAAGAAACAGAACTGCGTATCACTATCTACTGCTGAAGCTGAGTACATTGCCGCTGGTTCTTGCTGTGCCCAATTGCTATGGATGAAGCAAACTCTCAAGGACTACGGCGTCAACATGAAGAATGTGCCTCTCTTCTTTGACAATGAGAGTGCCATCAAGATTGCTCACAACCCAGTTCAGCACTCGAAGACAAAGCACATTCAGATTCGTCATCATTTTCTTCGTGATCATGTGTTGAAGGGCGACATTTCTATTGAGCATGTGAAGACTGAAGAACAGCTAGCTGATATCTTCACAAAGCCCTTGGATGAGAAGAGATTTAGCAAGTTGCGGTGTGAGCTAAATATCCTAGAATCTTCGAATGTTATTTGAAAAGGACACTCATCCTAACACTTATGAAAAATTGATGACTTAGATGTGCAACACATGAAGAAACGTTTTTCTTCAATCAATGAAGAATAACACTCTTAGTGTGAAGAAATTAATGAAGAATTTGATTCTCAGAACCCTACAATAATTGTACGCGGTGTCTGAAATCATCATTCTTATACGGTGGGTCATGCCACCACCAAAAGTTGAAATTCCTCAAATTATTCATATTCTTCAACTTTGCATAGTCTTCACTAGTTCCGTCGTTTTTCTTCATTGGCTATATATATATATGAGTTTATGTCCTCTACAACATTCACTTATTGCTATTTCTTCAAGTTGGTTTCCTGCTAAGTGAATGTGATCGGACCCTTCCCCTCTATGCTATACTCAACCCAATCTGTTCACAAATTCTTCATGTGCGTTCTATTTGAAACTCGTTCAAAATCTTCACTGTGTCCTTGTCAGTTGAAGAAATTGCGAACGGAACTTTAAAACCTATCTTATCGAAATTTTTGGTCTTGCCGCTCAAACCGTTCCGCATCCCACGATACACTTATCCACTCACCCACGATCTAACACGATCTCCACCTCTCACTACGTGGGTGACACATGTCATGCGAATGAGAAGGGTCAGGGGCACGTTCGTCCAATTTCTTCAGGCGAGCAGTTTTTCACCGTGGCTATAAATACCCCTCCTTCCCTTCCTCACTTCTTTTACTCCGCTCGACATCTCTCTCCGGCTCGAGCTTCTCAAACCCTAGCGCCGTCGCTACTTCATCGCCGCCGGTGAGGAAGAGCTTCACTGCCTCGACCTCGTCGTCGACGTACTCGCGCCGACCGCGGACATCTTCACTCCGCCGCCGACGTAGCTGTCTTCCTCCGCCAAGTTAGGGCGTGGAAGATCTGCACAGACGAACTTCACATCTCCTCACTCCAGTTCATCGTGTTCTTCATCCAGGGTAATTAAAAGTTACTTCTACTGCTCTCGTTGATTCGAATGATTATCTACAAAATCTTCAAAAGTGTTTATCTTCATATCTTCACACACTGAACACCTCACAAGTCATCTGTTCTTGATTCGTTTCTCTAAGCATCATTTTTCTTCAAGATTCCTCAATTGTGTGGATCTTCAATCTATACAACTCTGGAACCTAAGACAAAGAACGCTTAGTGAAAATCTTCAAGACTCATCTGGTCAAATTCCTCAAACTTGTTCTTTTTGAAAAACCTTCTGAGAACGCATATGACCTCTCCAAATTCCTCGCAACTATACTCTGTTCACAAGTACACATGTTAGCTACTGAATCACTAGGTTCTCATCAACTTAACTCATCTGCAGCGTTCCTCGAAGAAAAGTTGCATACTTCTTCAGAGAATTCAATTGTTCAAATTCCTCAACTGAAGAAAATGGCTGATGGTAAAAGGCCACAGAAGGGAGGAAAGAGGCCTGAGGTAAATACAGCGTTTGAGATCCCTGATGACATATATGCTGGGTACTGCACACCTACTGAGGAAACCAAGAATGAGCGCAAAGTGCGCAAACAGAGGATAGGGAGGAGATGGGCAAGATAATGGAGGGAGTACAGATATGTCTCTCCTAAGTACATGAAGAAATTTGTACTCAATCCTCCATGCCCAAGAGCTCCATTGGCACCTGGCCAAGTAGCAGATCCCACCAGCCTCAAGCGAGGTGAGGACTATCCTGATGAATGGGCCAAGCGCCAAGGCAAGTTGGCTAAGCAAGCCAAAGAAGCAGTGAGGAAATTCAATGAAGACTCTGCCGCTGCTGCTGCCTCTGCTGAGGCCTTTGCTGTCAAGCCAAAGAAGGCTATGTCAAACAAGCCTGCGTGCAAGCCAAGTGCTTCATAAGCAATGCCCTCATGGCCAGAATCATCAAAGCCCTCACGGCCAATTCCTCATGCTGCTCCTGTTCCTCCAAAGTCCTCAGCTCCGCCGCCAAAGCCTTCAGCTATTCCGACCAAATCCTCAGCACCTGTGCATCTCGCTTCGTGCCAAAGGACTGCCGGCATCTCCATTGCCTCAGGTGTCTCAGCTAGTTCCTCAGCTGCACCAAGTTCCTCAGCTGGCCCCTCACTGCTGAAGACAAAGGCCACTGTTGGACGAGGTCCACGCCCAAGTCCTCAAAAGAAGCAAGTCGCTTTTCAAGTGCCGTCTGATGAAGACGAAGCTGATGATGATGAACTTGCAGAAATCATTAAAGACAGGCAAGTCAGGGCCGCTAGAGCCAAAGGATCAGAGGTGCCACTGCTTTTGGATCCCAAGCTGATCCTCGACTACATTGATGATTGGCACAAGGACCCCAACACTCCCTTGCCTGACTTCAAGCTGACTCCTGGCCAAAGTCACATGCTGACCCACTTCATTCAAGAAGAAAAGTGGAAATTTGAGAAGGCCAGGCAGATCAAGAAAGCACAGTACAAGAAGGAGAAATTTCTGAAGAACAACATTGTCACTATGACAACTGATGAACTTGTAAAAATCCAATCTGAAATCAAAACCCTCAGCGATGACTTCAAAGCCTACTATGCTGATTGGCAAGGAGCCAAAGTTAGATTTGTAAAGATAACTGAACAGTTCACTTCAAATGTTGCTGCCCCAACGCAACAAGAAATTCCTCAGGCTGAAGCATCTGCTCAGCCGACTGAAGAACATGCCAACACCGCTGATGACAATCAGGCTGCTGAAGAAAATGTGAGTTTCAGGGCTGATGACTGCATTCTAGCCACTGAAGAAATTGCTAGGGCACCCACTAGTGGTCCGCCTGAAGAAACTGAAGAACTTAGGGCAACTGCATCAGTTGTGCCTGAAGAAAATCAACCAGATTCCTCTGCTCCTCCTGCGCCGACACCAACTCCGATCCTTCCATCTGCATCAGATGTGAAGAAGACCAAGGCTGCAGAGCATGCTGCAATGAAGAAAAGGAAAGCATCAGTTGCTTCAGATTCTTCAGCTCCGAAGAAAATGAAGCCTATGACAAGTTCATTTGCACATCCTATTGACGATGTTCCCATCTCAACCAGGCCATCAAAGGACCTTGTTCCTTTTGATGAAGAATATGTGATCCCCAGTGGATCTGATAAAGAAACTCATTCTACTGCTTCGTGTGAACCATTGGATGAAGAAATTGAAGTGGATGCGATCCCTTCAACACCTATCATCTCCTCGCCTATGCCTCAGTTCACAGCTGAAGAGGCTGGCACTGAAGAAATGGAAGATGAAGATGTGGATATTGACTGCTCCACACCTGTAATCAGTGATGAATTCTAGGAAAGTCAGCATCCAAACTCTCCAATGTTCACCCCTCTACAGCAAATTCCTCAGTCCCCCACACAAACTGTTCACATGGGCTCTGAAGAAACTCATCCCACTACATCTGTCCATGAGGAAATTCCAGCTACTAGCGCTGATGAAACTGCTGCTGCTGAACAACCAACTACGCAGACTGCCACTGAGGAGGAACCAGAAATTCCTCAGCCTGAAGAACCTGTGATTGAGATTCCTGAGGTCGTGATGCAACTCACTGAAACTCCTCTGCCGAAGCCAAAGGATCCATTCTTCACGACGCTGGACTGCTCAACTTCTGCTCTGACATCTGCGATTGGAATGAAGAACTGATTCTTCAATTCTATGCAACGCTGCACATCACCAGAGATGCTGAAGATGTGAATTCATGGGTGCTGGACTGGATGTCTGAAAACACTCACCACACTGCACCAGCCTCTGAATTGCTTCGTGCTCTACCACTCAGTCCTCCCCTTGAAGTAGCTCGCTGCATCTACAGTGAACCTGAGCTCACACATCATTACATGCAGGTGCTGATGAAGCCTTTGAAACCAGGTCAGGCACCACGAACCAAATTCCTTGTGAAGGAATTGTTGTACGTGCCCAAAACTGTTTATCGTATTCTTACAAGGACAATCAATCATATCAAAGGCCACGACTCATCTGATGAGGAAATTGTTGGCATCATGAAGAATCTGGTATTCAACATCGTTCATGGCATTCCTGTCAATTATCACGATTTCTTCATGAGGACTATGGCAAATGTTGCACTGTCTCCGTTTGAGCTGAAGCCTTATGCACCTTGGATCATGAGATTCCTCAGGACAAGGTCTTCACTCAACTACAAAGCTGATTTTCAGAATCATCTCAGCTACTTGCCCCCAGTTGAAGTCCTCAAGCAGACATATTCCTTAGTTGATGGAAAGGGCAAGGCACCAGCTGTAATTGATGAAGGCATTCGTCCATTGGATGGTTAGTTTCGCAAAGCTGCATCTTATTCCACCAATGATGACTCTGCCACACATGACTCTGCCAATGCACCCAAGTCCACTCCTCAAGCCACTGCTCCGCGTGTGATCACTGACCGTGAACTTCTGCTTAGTCTTCACCAGAAGGTGGATCGAAATCACAAATGGGTTAAGCGTCAGTTTGGTTCACTTATTCACAACATGACTGCCACACACAATGCAGTGAAGAAAAACCACTACTACCTCCATCAAGTCTTCGATCGCACCTAGGCAATCCTGTCACATCTGTATGGTGAAGAAGATCTGAAGAACATGGGTCTTAATGAAGATTTTGACTGGTCTGCACCTCCACCGAAGAAATTCAAGAAGGTCAAGGTTCCTTCTCTGGTGGCCAGCTCATATTCTTCATCGTGCGACACTGATGAACATGAAGATTTGGATGACACTGTGGCAGGCCCTACATCAACCAACGACCCCAACAACGCTGGCACTCCTTCATCACCACGATTATCTTCAGGGGCATTAGTCCTCATTTTCGATCCTTTTGGTCATTCAATGACAAAGGGGGAGAAATATGAGTTAGTCTTCAAGCGGGTCTACTATATGGGCGTTTTTTTGCTAAGTTACAACTCTCATTCTTCTGAAACTTTATTGGATCAAGTTGTAATCTTAAACCCGATGGTGCCCTGATACTTTTGATGCACTGTGCTCTGATACTTTTGATGCACTATTCTGCATGCTTATTCCTCGTTAAATGTTATTGCACGCATGCTGAATTTCATCAGGCACCATATTTCATCATGCATTTCAAATTCTTCATATTATATGTTAAATGCGTGTATGAATTACAAGATATAGGGGGAGATCTCCATGATACAACTCTTCAAGTGTGCATTGCTTCAAAAGCAAATTCCTCACTATGCACATTTTCAGGGGGAGTTCTTCTATATCTTGCAATCAAATTCCTCAATATCAGTATTTACGCTTCATATGTTTATCCCCGTTGAAAACGTAACCTATATTGTCATCAATCACCAAAAAGGGGGAGATTGTAAGTGCATCTAGTGCCCCTTAGTGATTTTGGTGTATTGAAGACTTATAGGTTAAGGGACTAATGCGTGTGTGAGTGTACACAAGTCTATAAGTCTATGAGGAGTTTGATATTTACAGGAAAAGTCGACCCCTAAAAATGAATATCTTCGACTGAAGATTTTGGTATTTCTGAAGACTTTCATGAAGACTTTGAAAGTGAAGAAATTGGTGTGTCCGTGAAGACTTGATATTCATGCGAGGAATATGAAGCTTGAAGACTTTCATTTTCATAGTTTTGTTTTTCTCTTTCTTGAGTCATAGGAAACACCGTACTGTTAAAGGGGGTCGAGGAAATACTAAGGAAAAATTTCCATGTGATGCTCAACTCAAAATCCTACACCTACCAATCCCTTCGAGTGAAGCCATTGGAAATCTCATACAGTTCAGTCAATTTCTTCAGTGACAGAGACGAAGTTCTTCTGGTCTCTGAGAAATTTGTCCTGACTGAGGAGTTAAGAATTCGCCAGTGCGGATTGCCTATACAGTGAGAAACATGATAGCCCTGAGGATTTTGCTACTCAAAATTCCGACCGTTGATGTGCTATGCGCCAGCTGTCCCAAAATATCTATCCACCTAACGGTCATATCATTGAAGGGCATTTATGTCTTATCATGTCGGGCTGCTCCCTAGGCTATAAATAGCCACCCCCTACAACCACTAGCTGGTTGGCTGCTCCGAGAGAAACTGACACTTGTCATTTGAGAGCAACCCATCCTCCAAGGACTTTGAGCGAAAATCATCAAGTGAGGAAAAACCAAAAACCCAAACACCTACAAACCCCAAGTGATTGAGCATCACTGAAGAGATTGATCCTGAGTGGATCCGATGCTTGTTACCTTTGAAGACTGTGCTTCTTCCAGACGGTTAGGCGTCATGGTCTAGAGCATCCAACAGGAATTGTGGATCGCCGAGTGACCAAGTTTGTGAAGGTTTGGAAGTCGCCTGAAGACTTACCACGAGTGATTGGACGAGGTCTGTGTGACCTTAGTTCAAGGAGAATACAGTGAGGACTGGGTGTCTTGGACTAAGTGTCCTTGACTAGGTGTCCGGGACTGTGTGTCCTCGAGTTTAAATACTCAGCCGCTCCAACCAGACGTACAACTGAGACAACAGTTGGAACTGGTCTACCAAATCATTGTCTTCACCGAGCTTACTGGTTCTATTTCCTCAACTCTTTCATTTCCTCATAACTGTGCTGTATGTTTGTTCATATCTGTGTTTGAAGACTTTGACTGAAGACTTTCTCAATTTCCTTAGTTCATTTTCTTCAGTCTGTTTGTCTTCATCATGTGTTATCCTGTGATTACGCTTCCTGTACTCTGTGCCTGTCTTCATTTCATCATGATGACTATGCTTGTATTCTGTTGTGTTTACATTTGAATACTTATTCCGCTGCTAGTTGTTCTTCACTAAGGAATTTCCTCACCGGCAAATTCCTCAGTGAAGAATTTCATAAAAATCGCCTATTCACCCCCCCTCTAGTCGATATAACGCACTTTCAATTACATATGGATAATTCGGTGTTTATTACAACCCGGTACAGTTTTATTATAAACGGGCAAGAGATGGGAGGAGTTATCAGGACTCAAGATTTGGATTATCACCCTTGCTACAAAAAGTTGGTAAACCAACGATGTGATTCAATGTCACAGGTATGATATATTTCATATTTGATTATTCTTAAGTGCAGCCTTGGTTATAAACCCGGGTTATATGTTGGGCATTATGACCCGTCCGGCGGTAAACCGCTTGGACACTTTAAACTTGTTCTATGCAGAAACAGGTTGAATAAAGCATGATTATAAATCACCGGCGTTTATTAACCCGGCCTGGCTTTCGACTATAATTCGCCAGTATGATGATAAATTATCCAATGTTTATTAACCTGGACTGGCTTGGGATTATAAGTCGCCAGTATATATTTGGATTGCGCTATTGGAATCATGCGCTCATAAATCATTGGATTATATTATTCAAATCTTCCAATAGCCAACATGGCGGGATTTTATTATGGTTATTAATAAGCAGTATTATGATGAAGGTTTTCAAAGTCGCTTTAGCGCAATGGCTATTATATTATCAATGGATATGCTTTATTCTATAATTGAAGGAATAGTCTCGAGTCACTGCAGGCTTACGACCCAGCACTTGGGGGCTACATTATTCAAATTGAGATTATATCAAATATGCAAGTCTCATGTCGCTGCAAGCATGCACCATGACACTCGGGGGCTAATGCAAAGTCATTTTTATTGGCGTTACTGAAGACCCGACTCATCACATCATAATGAGCCGGCCCTTAGGGGCTACCAATTGCTCCTATCAATGATTCAAGGTACACAAGTCTTAATCCATTATATTGAAGGATCCACTGCTTAGTTGGTAAAGCACAAAGCTCTTAACCTTGTGGACGTGGGTTCAAGCCCCATGATGAGGTTACCTCATATGACGTTATTTTCAATGAAGTATATATATATATATATAAAGTCCCTGCTCATTATTGCATAATGACCCCACCCTTGGGGGCTACACATTGCTGATTCAAGTCTACATGATCATATTTATAAAGTTCCTGCTCATTATTGCATAATGACCCGGCCCTTGGGGGTTACACTGGTTGAAGTTTTTATGAGCATAAAGGCAATTATAAGTCCCAGGCTGCTGCAAGCATGACAACCCGACACTTGGGGGCTACATATGTGGAATATCCAGTTTTGACTAGTGACTGAGATGAACAATCTAGATTTCTTCCAAGGTTGTAACATTTATATTGAAGCAAGTCTTAAGCTATCACTACGTTCTCCTCTTAAGACTTGGGGGCTACAGGTAATATGCATATAAAGGAGGAACATCTTCAAATTCTCAGTTTTGAGCAAAGCAGGAAGATTAATTGTGTGACCCGGTGTTGGTAACAATCATGACCCGGTGTCTATAACAGTCATGACCCGGAATTATCAGTTTTTATAACCCGGCAATGGTGGTAATCATAAACCGGCAAGTTCTACATCATCATGCCGGCTGGATATGAGTTAAATATTTCAGAGACCAATATTTTTGTCAAGTCAGAGCATTGAAGGCTGACTCAAATGGATTCTTGATTTACAATATTTCTTATGCAAGCAAGTTGATTATGAAGCTGGTCTGTTGACCCGGATTTTCTAGAAGAAGGAAATGACAAGGACTTAAGGATGTTGAGGTGCCGGTTTACAAGAATTTCTTAACCTGGGGCACAACCTGTCAAATTTTTTCTTGTGTTTTTTGCAACATAAGTTTACCATGGATAAATCCAAGCTAAACTAGGGGCTAATGTCGGGGATATACCCCGCAATATGACCCGGCCGGAAATATGACCCGACCGGACTTGGCGGTTTACTTGAGACCCGGTTTACACTTGGCGATTCACTGGCGACCCGCCTTGATCAGACGGTTTACAAAGCAACCTGCCTGAACATTATGACTCCCTGGTAACCTGGCAGGCGGGACAGACGGATGACAAGGCCCAAGGCCCAGAAGGCCGGTTTATGTTAATGGTGGGCCGGTTTAAGAGGAAAGGCGTGAGGAATATTTTCCTTACAAGGAGTTAAGACTCGGACTTGTATCCGGTTTGTATTAGAAGGTAGACTAGTCCTAATTCTAATAGGACTCCACATGTAACCCGCCCCTCTAACTTATATAAGGAGGGGCAGGGCACCCCAAGAGGACATGTTTTGATAAGTTAGGGTTAGACAGAAACTCAATAGCTCTTGAGATAGAGCTCCCTTGTAATCGTGATCATCATCATCAATATCAATGAAGCAGGACGTAGGCTTTTACCTCCACCATGAGGGGCCGAACCTGGGTAAAACCTTGCGTCTCTCGTTCCACTCAACCCCTCTCAAGCTACCACATAGATGTGTTGGCCTCGCGACTAAGTCCTGACAATAAGGACATCTGCCGTAACAAAACCACGACATAAGTGACCGTGAAGGGATTGACAACCCCTTTATCACGTTGGTTGCGAGGTTCTTGTGTGTTTGTGCAGATACTAGGGGACTTGTGTGTTACCTCCTACTGGATTGATACCTTGGTTCTCAAAACTGAGGGAAATACTTATGCTACTGTGCTGCATCACCCTTTCCTCTTCAAGGGAAAACCAACGCAAGCTCAGGAGGTAGCAATGCTCATCACTATAAGCCTCGCAAGCAATGTGACTAAAGAGTTAGTTACGGGATGATGCATTACGGAACGAGTAAAGAGACTTGCCGATAACGAGATTGAACTAGGTATGAGGATACCGACGATCGAATCTCGGGCAGGTAATATACCGATGACAAAGGGAACAACGTATGTTGTTATGCGGTTTGACCGATAAAGATCTTTGTAGAATATGTAGGAGCCAATATGAGCATGCAGGTTCCATTATTGGTTATTGACCAGAGATGTGTCTCGGTCATGTCTACATAGTTCTCGAACCTGTAGGGTCCGCACGCTTAACGTTCGATGACGATTTGTATTATGAGTTATGTGATTTGATGTACCGAAGGTTGTTAGGAGTCCCAGATGAGAGCACGGACATGACGAGGAGTCTCGAAATGGTTGAGACGTAAAGATCGATATATTGGAAGGCTATATTCGGATATCGGAAAGGTTCCGAGTGATTCGGGTATTTTTCGGAGTACCGAAGAGTTATGGGAATTCGTCGGGGGAAGTAGTGGGCCTTAATGGCCATACGGGAAAGGAGAGAAGGGCCTCAAGGGGTGGGCGCGCTCCCCCCATGGCAAGTCCGAATTGGACTAGGGAGGGGGCGGCGCCCCCTCTCTTTCCTCCTCCCTCTCCTACTCCTTCCCTTCCTTCCCTCTTGGAAAAGGAAGGGGACTCCAACTAGGATTGGGAATCCTAGTTGGACTCCCCCTATAGGCGCGCCCCTCCTAGGCCGGCCTCCTCTTCCCCCTCCTTTATATACGTGGGCAGGGGGACACCCCAAAGGCACTCCAAGATTTGTCTTAGCCGTGAGTGGTGCCCCCCCTCCACAGTTACACACCTCGGTAATATCATCGTAGTGCTTAGGCGAAGCCCAGCGCCGGTAACTTCATCATCACCGTCGCCATGCTGTCGTGCTGACAGAACTCTCCTTCGACCTCAGCTGGATCATGAGCCCGAGGGACGTCATCGAGCTGAACGTGTGCTAAACGCGGAGGTGTCGTACGTTCGGTACTTGGATCGGTTGGATCGCGAAGACATTCGACTACATCAACCGCGTTACTAAATGCTTCCGCTTTCGGTCTACGAGGGTATGTAGACATACTCTTCCCTCTCATTGCTATGCATCTCCTAGATAGATCTTGCGTGATCGTAGGTAAAATTTTGAAATACCACGTTCCCCAACAGTGGCATCCGAGCCAGGTCCATGCGTAGATGTTATATGCACGAGTAGAACACAAAGAGTTGTGGGCGTTTATAGTCATACTGCTTACCAGCATGTCATAGTTTGATTCGGCAGTATTGTTGGATGAAGCGGCCCAGACCGACATTACATGACCGTGTTCATGAGACTGGTTCTAGTGCCGTGCTTCGCACACAGGCGGCTAGTGGGTGTCTGTTTCTCCAGCTTTAGTTGAATCAAGTGTGACTACGCCCGGTCCTTGTTGAAGGTTAAAACAGCACACTTCACGAAAAATCATTATGGTTTTTGATGCGTAGGTAAGAACGGTTCTTGCTAAGCCGTAGCAGCCATGTAAAACTTGCAACAACAAAGTAGAGGACGTCTAACTTGTTTTTGTAGGGCATGCTGTGATGTGATATGGTCAAGACGTGATGAGAAATAAATTGTTGTACGAGACGATCATGTTTTGTTAAAGTTATCGGCAACTGGGAGGAGCCTTATGGTTGTATCTTTATTGCATAAGATGCAAGCGCCATACAATTGCTTTACTTTATCGCTATGCGATAGCAATAGTTGCAAAAGCAATAGTTGGCGAGACGACCATGTGATGGCACGTTGATAGAGATCAAGATGATGGAGATCATGGTGTCATGCCGGTGACGATGGAGATCATGATGGTACTTTAGAGATGGAGATCAAAGGCACAAGATGATAATGGCCATACCATGTCACATATTTTGATTGCATATGATGTTTATTTTTTATGCATCTTATTTTGCCCAGTATGGCGGTAGCATTATAAGATGATACCTCACTAAATTTCAAGGTATAAGTGTTCTCCCTGAGTATGCACCGTTGCGACAGTTCGTCGTGCCAAGACACCATGTGATGATCGGGTGTGATAAGCTCTATGTTCACATACAACAGGTGCAAGACAGTTTTGCACACGCGGAATACTCGGGTTAAACTTGACGAGCCTAGCATATGCAGATATGGCCTCGGAACTCTGAGACCGAAAGGTCGAGCGTGAATCATATAGAAGATATGATCAACATAGTGATGTTCACCATTGAAAATTACTCCATCTCACGTGATGATCGGACATGGTTTAGTTGATATGGATCACGTGATCACTTAGATGATTAGTGGGATGTCTATCTAAGTGGGAGTTCTTAAGTAATATGATTAATTGAACTTTAATTTATCATGAACTTAGTCCTGGTAGTTTTTGCATATCTATGTTGTAGATCAATAGCTCGCGTATAGCTCCCCTATTTTATTTTTGATATATTCCTAGAGAAAAATAAGTTGAAAGATGATAGTAGCAATGATGCGGACTGGGTCCGTGATCTGAGGATTATCCTCATTGCTGCATAGAAGAATTATGTCCTTGATTGACCGCTAGGTGACAGACCTATTGCAGGAGCAGATGCAGACGTTATGAATGTTTGGCAAGCTCGGTATGATGACTACTTGATAGTTTAGTGCGCCATGCTTTACGGCTTAGAACAGGGACTTCAAAGACATTTTGAACGCCACGGAGAATATAAGATGTTCCAAGAGCTGAAATTGGTATTTCAGACTCATGCCTGAGTCGAGAGGTATGAGACCTCTGACAAGTACTTTGCCTACAAGATGGAGGAGAATAGCTCGGCTAGTGAGCATGTGCTCAGAATGTCTGAGTACTACAATCACTTGAATCAAGTGGGGGTTAATCTTCCAGATAAGATAGTGATTGACAGAGTTCTCTAGTCACTATCACCAAGTTACTAGAACTTCGTGATGAACTATAATATGCAAGGGATAATGGAAATGATTCCCAAGCTCTTCGCGATGCTGAAATTGGCGAAGGTAGAAATCAAGAAAAAGCATCAAGTGTTGATGGTTGACAAGACCACTAGTTTCAAGTAAAAGGGCAAGGGAAAGAAAGGGAACTTCAAGAAGAATGGCAAGCAAGTTGCCACTCCCGTGAAGAAGCCCAAAGCTAGACCTATGCCTAAAACTGAGTGCTTCTACTGCAAAGGGAATGGTCACTAGAAGCGGAACTACCCCAAATACTTGGCAGATAAGAAGGATGGCAAAGTGAACAAAGCTATATTTGATATACATGTTATTGATGTGTACTTTACTAGTGTTTATAGCAACCCCTTGGTATTTGATACTAGGTTCAGTTGCTAAGAGTAGTAACTCAAAACGGGAGTTGCAAAATAAACAAGGACTAGTTAAGGGAGAGGTGATGATGTGAGTTGGAAGTGATTCCGAGGTTGATAAGATCACCATCACACACTCCCTTTACCTTTGAGATTAGTGTTGAACCTAAAATAAATGTTATTTGGTGTTTGCGTTGAGCATAAATATGATTGGATCATGTTTATTGCAATACGATTATTCATTTAAGTTAAAGAATAATTGTTGTTCTATTTACATGAATAAAACCTTCTATGGTCATACACTCAATATAAATGGTTTATTGAATCTCGATCGTAGTGATACACATATTCATAATATTGAAGCCAAAAGATGCAAATTTAATCATGATAGTGCAACTTATATGTGGCACTGCCATTTAGGTCATATCGGTGTAAAGCGCATGAAGAAACTCCATGCTGATGGACTTTTGGAATCACTTGATGCTTGCAAGATGACTAAGACTTCATTCTTTGGAACAAAGGAGCGAGCAACAGACTTGTTGGAAATAATACATACTGATGTGTGTGGTCCAATGAGTGTTGAGGCTCGCGGCGGGTATCGTTATTTTCTGACCTTCACAGATGATTTGAGCAGATATGGGTATATCTACTTGATGAAACATAAGTCTGAAACATTTGAAAAGTTCAAAGAATTTCAGAGTAAAGTGGAAAATCATCGTAACAAGAAAATAAAGTTTCTAGGATCTGATCGCGGAAACAAATATTTGAGTTACGAGTTTGGTCTTCATTTGAAACAATATGGAATAGCTTCGCAACTCACGCCACGTGGAACACCACAATGTAATGGCGTGTCCGAACGTCATAACCATACATTATTAGATATGGTGCAATCTATGATGTCTCTTACCAAATTACCACTATCGTTTTGGGATTATGCATTAGAGACAGCTGCATTCACATTAAATAGGGCACCGTCTAAAAATCCGTTGAGACGACACTGTATGAATTGTGGTTTAGCAATAAACCTAAGCTGTCATTTCTTAAAGTTTGGGGTTGCGATGCTTATGTGAAAAAGTTTCAACCTGATAAGCTCGAACCCAAATCGAAGAAGTGCGTCTTCATAGGATACCCAAAAGAAACTGCTGGGTACACCTTCTATCACAGATCCGAAGGCAAGATCTTTGTTTCTAAGAGTGGATCCTTTCTAGAGGAGTTTCTCTCGAAATAAGTGAATGGGAGGAAAGTAGAAATTGATGACGTAATTGTACCTGCTCCCTCATTGGAAAGTAGTTCATCACAGAAATTAGTTCCAGTGATTCCTACACCAATTAGTGAGGAAGCTAATGATGATGATCATGAAAACTTCTGATCAAGTTACTACTGAACCTCGTAGGTCAACCAGACTAAGATCCACACCAGAGTGGTACGGTAATCCTATTCTGGAGGTCATGTTACTTGACCATGATGAACCTACGAACTATGAGGAAGAGATGATGAGCCCACATTCCGCAAAATGGCTTGAGGCCATGAAATTTGAGATAGAATCCATGTATGAGAACAAAGTGTGGACTTTGGTGGACTTGCCCGTTGATCGGCAAGCCATTGAGAATAAATGGACCTTCAAGAGGAAGACGGACGCTGATAGTAGTGTTACTATCTACAAAGCTTGAATTTTCGAAAAAAGTTTTCGACAAGTTCAAGGTGTTGACTACGATGAGATTTTCTCACTCGTAGCAATGCTTAAGTCTGTCCGAATCATGTTAGCAATTGCCACATTTTATGAAATCTGGCAAATGGATGTCAAAACTGCATTCCTTAATGGATTTCTTAAAGAAGAGTTGTATATGATACAACAAGAAAGTTTTGTCAATCCTAAAGGTGCTAACAAAGTGTGCAAGCTCCAGCGATCCATCTATGGACTGGTGCAAGCATCTCGGAGTTGGAATATACGCTTTGATGAATTGATCAAAGCATATAGTTTTATACATACTTTTGGAGAAGCCTGTATTTACAAGAAAGTGAGTGGGAGCTCTGTAGCATTTCTGATATTATATGTGGATGACATATTGTTGATCAGAAATGATACTGATTTTCTGGATAGCATAAAAGGATACTTGAATAAGAATTTTTCAATGAAAAGACCTCAGTGAAGCTGCTTACATATTGGGCATCAAGATGTATAGAGATAGATCAAGACGCTTGATAAATTTTTTCAATGAGTACATACCTCGACATGTTTTTGAAGTAGTTCAAAATGGAACAGTCAATGAACGAGTTCTTGCCTGTGTTGCAAGGTGTGAAGTTGAGTAAAGACTCAAAACCCGACCACGGTAGAAAATAGAAAGAGAATGAAAAGTCATTCCCTATGCCTCAGTCATAGGTTCTATAAAATATGCTATGCTGTGTACCAGACCTATTGTATACCTTAGAATGATTTTGGCAAGGGAGTACAATAGTGATCTAGGAGTAGATCACTGGACAATGGTCAAAATTATCCTTAGAGGACTAAGGAAATATTTCTCGATTATGGAGGTGATAAAAGAGTTCGTCGTAAAGATTTACGTCGATGCAAGCTTTTGACACCGATCTAGATGACTCTAAATCTCGATCTAGATACATATTGAAAGTGGGAGCAATTAGCTAGAGTAGATCCGTGCTGAGTATTGTAGACATAGAAATTTGCAAAATACACACGGATCTGAATGTTGCAGACCCGTAGACTAAACTTCTCTCACAAGAAAAATATGATCACTCTTTGGGTGTTAATCACATAGCGATGTGAACTAGATTATTGACTCTAGTAAACCCTTTGGGTATTAGTCACATGAAGATGTGAACTAATCACATAAAGATGTGAACTATTCACATGACGATGTGAACTATTCACATGACGATGTGAACTAGATTATTGACTCTAGTGCAAGTGGGAGACTGAAGGAAATATGCCCTAGAGGCAATAATAAAGTTGTTATTTATATTTCCTTATATCATGATAAATGTTTATTATTCATGCTAGAATTGCATTAACCGGAAACTTGATACATGTGTGAATACATAGACAAACAGAGTGTCCCTAGTATGCCTATACTTGGATAGCTCGTTAATCAAAGATGGTTAAGTTTCCTAGCCATAGACATGTGTTCTCATTTGATGAACGGGATCACATCATTAGATAATGATGTGATGGACAAGACCCATCCATTAACTTAGCACTATGATCGTTTAGTTTGTTGCTATTTCTTTCTTCATGACTTATACATGTTCCTATGACTATGATATTATGCGACTCCCGAATACCGGAGGAACACTTAGTGTGCTATCAAACGTCACAACATAACTGGGTGATTATAAAGATGCTCTAGAGGTGTCGATGGTGTTTGTTGAGTTGGCATAGATCGAGATTAGGATTTGTCACTCCGATTGTCGGAGAGGTATCTCTGGCCCTCCCGGTAATGCTTGATACGTCTCCAACGTATCTATAATTTTTGATTGTTCCATGCTATTATATTATCTGTTTTGGATGTTTAATGGGCTTTAATATACCTTTTTATATTATTTTTAGGACTAACCAACTAACCAAAGGCCCAGTGCAAATTGCTGTTTGTTTTGCCTATTTTAGTGTTTCGCAGAAAAGGAGTATCAAACGGAATCCAAGCGGAATGAAACCTTCGGGAGAGTTATTTTTGGAACAAACGTGATCCAAGAGACTTGGAGTGGCCATCAAGAAAGAAGCAAGGAGGCCACGAGGCAGGGGGGCGTGCCCCCACCCTCGTGGGCCCCTCACAGCTCCACCGATGTACTTCTTCCTCCTATATATACCCATATACCCCGAAAACATCCAGGAGCACCATGAAACCCTATTTCCACCGTCGCAACCTTCTGTACCCGTGAGATGCCATCTTGGGGCCTTTTCTGACGCTCCGCCAGAGGGGGAATCGGTCACGGAGGGCTTCTACATCAACACCATAGCCTCTCCGATGATGTGTGAGTAGTTTACCAAAGACCTTCGGGTCCATAGTTATTAGCTAGATGGCTTATTCTCTCTCTTTGGATCTCAATACAAAGTTCTCCTTGATTCTCTTGGAGATCTATTCGATGTAATTCTTTTTGCGGTGTGTTTGTCGAGATCCGATGAATTGTGGGTTTATGATCAAGATTATCTATGAACAATATTTGATTCTTCTCCGATCTCTTATGCATGATTTAAATATCTTTACAAGTCTCTTCAAATTATCAGTTTGGTTTGGCTTACTAGATTGATCTTTCTTGCAATGGGAGAAGTGCTTAGCTTTGGGCTCAATCTTGCGGTGTCCTTTCCCAGTGATAGTAGGGGCAACAAGGCACGTATTGTATTGTTGCAATCGAGGATAAAAAGATGGGATTTATATAATATTGCTTGAGTTTATCCCTCTACATCATGTCATCTTGCCTAATGTGTTACTCTGTTCTTATGAACTTAATACTCTAGATGCATGCTGGATAGCAGTCGATGTGTGGAGTAATAGTAGTAGATGCAGAATCATGCTGGATAGTAGTCGATGTGTGGAGTAATAGTAGTCGATGTGTGGATATTCTCATAACTATGCGCTTTTCTATCAATTGTTCGACAGTAATTCGTTCACCCACCGTAGAATTTGCTATCTTGAGAGAAGCCACTAGTGAAACCTATGGGCCCCGAGTCTATCTTCCATCATATTATTTTCCTATTTACTTGCTTGTTTATTTTGCAATCTTTATTTTCCAATCTATACAACAAAAATACCAAAAATATTTATCTTATTATCTCCATCAGATCTCACTTTTGTAAGTGACCGTGAAGGGATTGACAACCCCTTTATCGCGTTGGTTGCGAGGTTCTTGTTTGTTTGTGCAGGTACTAGGGGACTTGTGTGTTACCTCCTACTGGATTGATACCTTGGTTCTCAAAACTGAGGGAAATGCTTACGCTACTGTGCTGCATCACCCTTTCCTCTTCAAGGGAAAAGCAACGCAAGCTCAAGAGGTAGCAAGAAGGATTTTTGGCGCCGTTGCTAGGGAGGTTTGCACCAAGTCAAGTCAAGCTTTGATCTCCCACCAATGTGCGGATTTCTGGCGCCGATACCAAGTACCCATCACAAACTCTTATCCCTCGCATTACATTATTTACCATTTTCCTCTCGTTTTCCTCTTCCCCACTTCACCCTTGCCGTTTTATTCGCCCTTCTTCTGTTCGTCTTTCCATTTGCTTTGATGTCTTACTTGGCTCGTTTGCTCGTTTGGTTGGAATAGTTGTTTATTTATTGCTAAATAGAGAACCTAAGATCTATGCATCCTCACCTGCTTGCTAATCTTTTTAAGAGATCCAATTATGATGAACCAATTGCTAGTGAGTTATGTGCACTAGATTATCTTTATGAAGTTTTGCTTGAAATTCGTGAATCTGAAAATTGTGATGAAGTACATTATGGAGTGATTCACGATGGATCTTTCAATAGAAAGCATGATTGCAATGATGATAGTATAAATTCTATTAATGTCAATTGTGCTTATAATATGCAAAACCCTAAGCTTGGGGATGCTAGTTTTGCTATGTTTACTACTTGTTGCAATGATCATGATTGGGGTGATTCTTCTTATGATCTTGAAAATTTATTTAAGCCCCATGATGAATATGAGATTGATTATAATGTTTGCAATAATATTGAAAGTGGGTTAGGAAGAGTGTCAACTTTAGATCCCACATATTTGGAGAATGTTCAATCTTATGAAGTTTTTGATAAAAGTAGGTTTGGAGAGGTCATGACTTTAGTTAATGCTAATCCCACTATTTTGGAAGAGTGTCAGCTTTGCATACATGTGGATCGTGTTAAGAATATGTTTTGTGATAGCTATATTGTTGAATTTTCTTATGATCCTACATGTAATTATTATGAGAGAGGAAAATATGGTTGTAGGAATTTTCATGTTACTAAATTACCTCTCGTTATGTTGAGATTGTTATTGTTCCTTTTCGCTTCCTTGCATATGCTAGTTTTTGCTTGCCTTGATAATTTGTTTGCCTGTAAGATGCCTATGCATAGGAAGTATGTTAGACTTAGATGTGTTTGTCACGTGTTTTATGATGCTCTCTTTGTGCTTCAATTCTTGTCTTTCATGTGAGCATCGTTGAAATCTTTTGCCTACCTAAAAAGCTTTAAAGAAAAGCGCTTGTTGGGAGGCAACCCAATTTTTTCCTTGCTGTTATTCAATAAATAATTCATCTAGATTCTGTTTAGATGTGGTTTTATGTTTTTAATTAGTGTTCGTGCCAAGTAGAACCTTTGGGAAGACTTAGGGGAAGTCTTTTGATCTTGCTGTAAAAAGCAGAAACTTTAGTGCTCACGAGATTTGCTGCCATTTTTTTACTGGAGAGTGCGATTAGGTTGATTATTTTTGCAGATGATTAATAGAAAAATTTCTCACGACCACCAATTTATATCAGAATTTTAGGGGTTACATAAGTATTTGAAATCTACAGATTACTACAGTCTGTTCTGTTTTTGACAGATTCTGTTTTTCGTGTGCTGTTTGCTTATTTTGATGAATCTATGGCTAGTATCGGGGGGCATGAACCATAGAGAAGTTGGAATACAGTAGGTTTAACACCAATATAAATAAAGAATGAGTTAATTATAGTACCTTGAAGTGGTGGTTTGTTTTCTTATACTAACGGAGCTCATGAGATTTTCTGTTGAGTTTTGTGTTGTGAAGTTTACAAGTTTGCGGTAAAGATTTGATGGATTTTGGAACAAGGAGTGGAAAGAGCCTAAGGTTGGGGATTCCCAAGGCACCCCAAGGTAAAATTTAAGGACAACCAAAAGCCTAAGCTTGGGGATGCCCCAGAAGGCATCCCCTCTTTCGTCTTCGTCCATCGGTAACTTTACTTAAGGCTATATTTTTATTCACCAGATGATATGTGTTTTGCTTGGAGCGTCTTGTATGATTTGAGTCTTAGATTTTTAGTTTAACACCATCATCCTTTATGTACACACCATTTGGAGAGACACACATGAATCAGAATTTATTAGAATACTCTATGTGCTTCACTTATATCTTTTGAGCTAGATAATTTTGCTCTAGTGCTTCACTTATATCTTTTAAGAGCATGGTGGTGGTTCTATTTCATAGAAATTGTTGATCTCTCATGCTTCACTTATATCATTTTGAGAGTCTTTTAGAACATCATGGTAATTTGCTTTGGCTATAAAATTAGTCCTAATATGATAGGCATCCAAGATGGGTATAATAAAAACTATCATAAAAAGTGCATTGAATACTATGAGAAGTTTGATACTTGATGATTGTTTTGAGATATGAATATGGTGATATTAGAGTCATTCTAGTTGAGTAGTTGTGAATTTGAGAAATACTTGTTCTATAGTTCATGATTCCCGTAGCATGCATGTATGGTGAACCGTTATGTGATGAAGTCGGAGCATGATTTATTTATTGATTGTCTTCCTTATGAGTGGCGGTCGGGGACGAGCGATGGTCTTTTCCTACCAATCTATCCCCCTAGGAGCATGCGCGTAGTACTTTGTTTCGATAACTAATAGATTTTTGCAATAAGTATGTGAGTTCTTTATGACTAATCTTGAGCCCATGGATTATACGCACTCTCACCCTTTCACCATTGCTAGCCTCTCTAGTACCGCGCAACTTTCGCCGGTACCATAAACCCACCATATACCTTCCTCAAAACAGCCACCATACCTACCTATTATGGCATTTCCATTCCATAGCCATTCCGAGATATATTGCCATGCAACTTACCACCGTTCCGTTTATTATGACATGCTTCATCATTGTCATATTGCTTTGCATGATCATGTAGTTGACATTGTATTTGTGGCAAAGCCATCATTCATAATTCTTTCATACATGTCACTCATGAGTCATTGCACATCCCGGTACACCATCGGAGACATTCACATAGAGTCATATTTTGTTCTAAGTATCGAGTTGTAATTCTTGAGTTGTAAGTAAATAAAAGTGTGATGATCGTCATTATTAGAGCATTGTCCCATGTGAGGAAAGGATGATGGAGACTGTGATTCCCCCACAAGTCGGGATGAGACTCCGGACGAAAATAAAAAGAAAATAAAAAAAGAGGCCATAAAAAAAGAGAAAAAGGCCCAAATAAAAATAAAATGAGATAAAAAGAGAGAAGGGACAATGTTACTATCCTTTTACCGCACTTGTGCTTCAAAGTAGCACCATGATCTTCATGATAGAGAGTCTCCTATGTTGTCACTTTCATATACTAGTGGGAATTTTACATTATAGAACTTGGCTTGTATATTCCAACGATGGGCTTCCTCAAAATTCCCTAGGTCTTCGCGAGCAAGCGAGTTGGATGCACATCCACTTAGTTTCTTTTGTTGAGCTTTCATACACTTATAGCTCTAGTGCATCCGTTGCATGGAAATCCCTACTCACTCACATTGATATCTATTGATGGGCATCTCCATAGCCGGTTGATACGCCTAGTTGATGTGAGACTATCTTCTCCTTTTTTGTGTTCTCCACAACCACCATTCTATTCCACCTATAGTGCTATATCCATGGCTCACGCTCATGTATTGCATGAAGATTGAAAAAGTTTGAGAACATCAAAAGTATGAAACAATTGCTTGGCTTGTCATCGGGGTTGTGCATGATTTAAATATTTTGTGTGGTGAAGATAGAGCATAGCCAGACTATATGATTTTGTAGGGATAACTTTCTTTGGCCATGTTATTATGAGAAGACATGATTGCTTTGCTAGTTTGCTTGAAGTATTATTATTTTTATGTCAATATTAAACTTTTGTCTTGAATCTTTTGGATCTGAACATTCATGCCACAATAAAGAAAATTACATTAAGAATTATGCTAGGTAGCATTCCACATCAAAAATTATGTTTTTATCATTTACCTACTCGAGGACGAGCAGGAATTAAGCTTGGGGATGCTTGATACGTCTCCAACGTATCTATAATTTTTGATTGTTCCATGCTATTATATTACCTGTTTTGGATGTTTAATAAGCTCTAATATACCTTTTTATATTATTTTTGGGACTAACCTACTAACCAAAGGCCTGGTGCAAATTGCTGTTTTTTTTGCCTATTTCAGTGTTTCGCAGAAAAGGAATATCAAACGGAATACAAACGGAATGAAACCTTCGGGAGAGTTATTTTTGGAACAAACGTGATCCAGGACACTTGGAGTGGCCATCAAGAAAGAAGCGAGGAGGCCACGAGGTAGGGGGCGCACCCCCACCCTCGTGGGCCCCTCGCAGCTCCACCGAGACGTACTTCTTCCTCATATATATACCCATATACCCCGAAAACATCCAGGAGCACCATGAAACCCTATTTCCACTACCGCAACCTTCTGTACCCATGAGATCCCATCTTGGGGCCTTTTCCGGCGCTCCGCCGGAGGGGGAATCGATCACGGAGGGCTTCTACATCAACACCATAGCCTCTCTGATGATGTGTGAGTAGTTTACCACAGACCTTCGGGTCCATAGTTATTAGCTAGATGGATTCTTCTCTCTCTTTGGATCTCAATACAAAGTTCTCCTCGATTCTCTTAGAGATCTATTCAATGCAATTCTTTTTATGGTGTGTTTGTCGAGATCCGATGAATTGTGGGTTTATGATCAAGACTATCTATGAACAATATTTGATTCTTCTCTAAAATCTCTTATGCATGATTTAAATATATTTACAAGTCTCTTCAAATTATCAGTTTGGTTTGGCCTACTAGATTGATCTTTCTTGCAATGGGAGAAGTGCTTAGCTTTGGGTTCAATCTTGCGGTGTCCTTTCCCAGTGACAGCAGGGGCAGCAAGGCACGTATTGTATTGTTATCATCGAGGATAAAAATATGGGGTTTATATCATATTGCTTGAGTTTATCCCTCTACATCATGTCATCTTGCCTAATGCGTTACTCTGTTCTTATGAACTTAATACTCTAGATGCATGCTGGATAGCGGTCGATGTGTGGAGTAATAGTAGTGGATGCAGAATCGTTTCAGTCTACTTGTCGCGGACGTGATGCCTATATACATGATCATGCCTAGATATTCTCATAACTATGCGTTTTTCTATCAATTGCTTGACAGTAATTCGTTCACCCACCATAGAATTTGCTATCTTGAGAGAAGCCACTAGTGAAACCTATGGCCCCCGGGTCTATCTTCCATCATATTATTTTCCTATTTACTTGCTTGTTTATTTCGCAATCTTTATTTTCCAATCTATAAAACAAAAATACCAAAAATATTTATCTTATTATCTCTATCAGATCTCACTTTCGTAAGTGACCATGAAGAGATTGACGACCCCTTTATCGCGTTGGTTGCGAGGTTCTTGTTTGTTTGTGCAGGTACTAGGGGACTTGTCTGTTACCTCCCACTAGATTGATACCTTGGTTCTCAAAACTGAGGGAAATGCTTACGCTACTGTGCTGCATCACCCTTTCCTCTTCAAGGGAAAACCAACGCAAGCTCAAGAGGTAGCAATGCTCATTGATACGTCTTCAACGTATCTATAATTTTTGATTGTTCCATGCTATATTATATACTGTTTTGGACATTATTGGGCTTTATTATACACTTTTATATTATTTTTGGGACTAGCCTATTTACCGGAGGCCCAGCCCAGAATTGCTGTTTTTTTGCCTATTTTAGAGTTTCGCAGAAAAAGAATATCAAACGGAGTCCAAACGGAATGAAACCTTCGGGAACGTGATTTTCAGAACGAACATGATCCAGAGGACTTGGACCCTACGTCAAGAAAGCAACCAGGAGGGCACGAGGTAGGGGGCGCGCCTACCCCCCAAGCGTGCCCTCCACCCTCGTGGGGCCCATGTTGCTCCACCGACATACTTCTTCCTCCTATATATACCTACGTACCCCCAAACTACCAGATACGGAGCCAAAACCCTATTTCCACCGCCGTAACTTTCCGTACCCGTGAGATCCCATCTTGGGGCCTTTTCCGGAGCTCCGCCGGAGGGGAAATCACGGAGGGCTTCTACATCAACACCATAGCCTCTCCGATGAAGTGTGAGTAGTTTACTTCAGACCTTCGGGTCCATAGTTATTAGCTAGATGGCTTCTTCTCTCTTTTTGGATCTCAATACAAAGTTCTCTCCCTCTCTTGTGGAGATCTATTCGATGTAATCTTCTTTTGCGGTGTGTTTGTTGAGACCGATGAATTGTGGGTTTATGATCAAGTTTATCTATGAACAATATTTGAATCTTCTCTGAATTCTTTTATGTATGATTGGTTATCTTTGCAAGTCTCTTCGAATTACCAGTTTGGTTTGGCCTCCTAAATTGATCTTTCTTGCAATGGGAGAAGTGCTTAGCTTTGGGTTCAATCTTGCGGTGTCCTTTCCCAGTGATAGTAGGGGCAGCAAGGCACGTATTGTATTGTTGCCATCGAGGATAACAAGATGGGGTTTATATCATATTGCATGAGTTTATCCCTCTACATCATCTCATCTTGCTTAAAGCGTTACTCGGTTCTTTTGAACTTAATACTCTAGATGCATGCTGGATAGCGGTCGATGTGTGGAGTAATAGTAGTAGATGCAGGCAGGAGTCGGTCTACTTGTCTCGGACGTGATGCCTATATACATGATCATACCTAGATATTCTCATAACTATGCTCAGTTCTGTCAATTGCTCAATAGTAATTTGTTTACCCACCATAATACTTATGCTCTCGAGAGAAGACACTAGTGAAACCTATGGCTCCCGGGTCTATTTTTCATCATATTAATCTTCCGTCAACAAGCTATTTCCTTTTCCGTTTATTTTGCTTTCTTTACTTTGCATCTTTATCATAAAAATACCAAAAATATTATCTTATCATATCTATCAGATCTCACTTTCGTAAGTGACCGTGAAGGGATTGGCAACCCCTTTATTGCGTTGGTTGCGAGGATCTTATTTGTTTGTGTAGGTGCGAGGGACTCGTGCGTGCCCTCCTACTGGATTGATATCTTGGTTGTCAAAAACTGAGGAAAATACTTATGCTACTTTGCTGCATCACCTTTTCCTCTTCAATGGAAAACAAACGTAGTGCTCGAGAGGTAGCAAGAAGGATTTTTGGCGCTGTTGCCGGGGAGTCTACGCAAAAGTCAACATACCAAGTACCCATCACAAACCCTTATCTCCTGCATTACATTATTTGCCATTTGCCTCTCGTTTTCCTCTCCCCCACTTCACCCTTGCCGTTTTATTCGCCCCCTCTTTCCATTCGCCTTCCTCCTTCTTTTTGCCCCTTGCACTTTCTGCCGTTATGTCTGAAATTGGGGAAATTATTGTCGATATGGACAATAATAATATCATGGAAAATTCTGATGCTCCTACTGAAGAACCAGATATCTTACATACAAAAAAAATTCTGAATTGGTAGTGATAATATTATTGGAAAATGAGTTATTCAAGATTTCTTTACTTGTGCCGGTGATTTTCCTTCTATGGGTAGTTCTATTCTTCATAGAACTAGTAGTCTTGCGGACGCTATCGCCATGCTTGTAGTTGAACTTGAAAGACAATTTATGCAAATGCATCCTTGCATACAAAGGATTTTCCTAGAATTTTCTAATATTGAGCATTCTTCTGTTAAGCGTGTCGCTACTATCTTTTTGGCTCATGAGTTTAGATTTATAATAAAAGAGGCCAAAGAAATATTTGCACACTATAGGGTGGACACTGGCCATCCTCCCATAGAGGCTATCCTTTTTGATCAAGAAGAAAAAATGTGTTTTCAATATCTAGACTTTGTTGCTTTCAATGAAAATCTTAGAAAAAGGGTTCCTACCAATGTTCTAGTTGATAGAATTTCTGAACTTAATAATGATTTGGCTATTCGAAATAATGAGCTAGGATATTCTCTCGAGTATAGGCTCACAAAGTTCTGTCAAAAGAATGATTTTAATGACGAATTGGTTGTGCAATACGAAGGGCCAAATGAGGAACCTATACCTCCTAAAGTTGATCTTGGGGACTTTGGTCCCATTAAATTTAGCCCTTTTGATTACTTTTGCTTGACTCAGAAAACTTGCTGCCGAACGTAGAGAATATGAAATGAGTTTTAATGATCTATCCTATTATTATGGCGACACCTAGATCTATCCTTGCTTTTATGCCTATCTAGGGGCGTTAAACGATATCGCTTGTTGGGAGGCAACCCAATTTTATTTTTATTCCTTGCTTTTTGCTCCTGTTTAGTAATAGATAATTTATCTATCCTCTGTTTTGGTTGTGTTTTTTTGTGTTTAATTAGTGTTTGTGCCAAGTAGAACCGTTGGGAAGACTTGGGGAAAGTCTTTTTAATCTTGCTGTAAAAAACAGAAATTTAGCGCTCACGAGAATTGCTGACATTTTTATTTGGAAAGTGCTATTTAGTTAATTATTTTTGAAGATGATTAATAGATAAATTTCTCACGTCTAGAAATTTATTTTATAATTTTTTGGGGTTCCAGAACTTGCGTTAGCTACAGATTACTACAGACTGTTCTGTTTTTGACAGATTCTGTTTTCCGTGTGTTGTTTGCTTGTTTTGATGAATCTATGGCTAGTAAAATAGTTTATAAACCATAGATAAGTTGGAATGCAGTAGGTCTAACACCAATATAAATAAAGAATTATTTCATTACAGTACCTTGAAGTGGTGTTTTGTTTTCTTTCGCTAACGGAGCTCACGAGATTTTCTACTTTAAGTTTTGTGTTGTGAAGTTTTCAAGTTTTGGGTAAAAGATTTGATGGATTATGGAACAAGGAGTGGGAATAACCTAAGCTTGGGGATGCCCATGGCACCCCAAGATAATCTAAGGACACCTAAAAGCACAAGCTTGGGGATGCCCCAGAAGGCATCCCCTCTTTCGTCTACTTCCATCGGTAACTTTACTTGGAGCTATATATTTATTTACCACATGATATGTGTTTTGCTTGGAGCGTCTTGTATTATTTGAGTCTTTATTTGTTAGTTTTCCACAATCATCCTTGCTGTACACACCTTTTGAGAGAGACACACATGATTCAGAAATTGTTAGAATACTCTATGTGCTTCACTTATATCTTTTGAGTTATATAGCTTTTACTCTAGTGCTTCACTTATATCTTTTAGGGCACAGTGGTGGATTTTTTTATAGAAACTATTGTTCTCTCATACTTCACTTAGGTTATTTTGAAAGTCCTACAAACAGCGTGGTAATTTGCTTTAATTATGTTAGGCATTCAAGATTAATTTTCTTCTTCTTATGAGTGTGTTGAATACAATGAGAAGTTTGATACTTGACAATTGTTTTGAGATATGGAGATGGTGATATTAGAGTCGTGCTAGTTGAGTAGTTGTGAATTTTAGAAATGCTTGTGTTGAAGTTTGTGATTCCCGTAGCATGCACGTATGGTGGACCGTTATGTGAAGAAGTTGGAGCATGATTTATTTATTGATTGTCTTCCTTATGAGTGGCGGTCGGGGACGAGCGATGGTCTTTTCCTATCAATCTGTCCCCCTAGGAGCATGTGCATAGTACTTTGCTTCGATAACTAATAGATTTTTGCGGTAAGTATGTGAGTTCTTTATGACTACTGTTGAGTCCATGGATTATACGCACTCTCACCCTTCCACCATTGCTAGCCTCTCTAATACCGCGCACCTTTCGCCGGTATCATACACCCACCATATACCTTCCTCAAAACAGCCACCATACCTACCTATCATGGCATTTCCATAGCCATTCCGAGATATATTGCCATGCAACTTTCCACCGTTCCGTTTACTATGACATGCTCCATCATTGTCATATTGCTTTGCATGATCATGTAGTTGACATTTTAGTTGTGGCAAAGCCACCGTTCATAATTCTTTCGTACAAGTCATGTTGGGAATATAACTTTCAGGTATGACCCGCCCAGGAGGGGCTAGGTCAACCCTAATGGCGGGTTGTTATGAGAAGCCCAGTAATATTCAAGGTGATAGTTTATTAAGAATTGTAGAAGGCCTAAGCCCAGAGGCGGCTTAAGGCCCAATATTGTAAACCGCCATATGTAAAGAAAGACTTGTAAACAAAGGCATATAAAAGAAGTCACCGAGCTAGACACGTTTTATGAGCCGGCCGGGACTCTGTAGGCCGCCAGGCGTCAACCCGTGTATATAAGGGGATGATACGTCTCCAATGTATCTATAATTTTTGATTGCTCCATGCTATATTATCTAATGTTTTGGACATTATTGGGCTTTATTATCCACTTTTATATTATTTTTGGGACTAACCTATTAACCGGAGGCCCAACCCAGAATTGCTGTTTTTTGCCTGTTTTAGGGTTTCGAAGAAAAGGAATATCAAACGGAGTCCAAACGGAATGAAACCTTCGGGAATGTGATTTTCTCAACGAACAAGACCCGGGAGACTTGGACCCTACGTCAAGACACAAAAGAGGAGGCCACGAGGTAGGGGGGCGCGCCTACCCCCACCAGGCGCGCCCTCCACCCTTGTGGCCCCCCTGTTGCTCCACCGACGTACTCCTTCCTCCTATATATACCTATGTACCCCCAAACGATCAGATACGGAGCCAAAAACCTAATTCCACCGCCGCAACTTTCTGTATCCACGAGATCCCATCTTGGGGCCTGTTCCGGAGCTCCGCCGGAGGGGGCATCGATCACGGAGGACTTCTACATCAACACCATAGCCCCTCCGATGAAGTGTGAGTAGTTTACCTCAGACCTACGGGTCCATAGTTAGTAGCTATATGGCTTCTTCTCTCTTTTTGGATCTCAATACAATGTTCTCCCCCTCTCTTGTGGAGAACTATTCGATGTAATCTTATTTTTAAGGTGTGTTTGTTGAGACCGATGAATTGTGGGTTTATGATCAAGTCTATCTATGAACAATATTTGAATATTCTCTGAATTATTTTATGTATGGTTGGTTATCTTTGCAAGTCTCTTCGAATTATCAGTTTGGTTTAGCCTACTAGATTGATCTTTCTTGCAATGGGAGAAGTGCTTAGCTTTGGGTTCAATCTTGCGGTGTCCTTTCCCAGTGACAGTAGGGGCAGCAAGGCACGTATTGTATTGTTGCCATCGAGGATAATAAGATGGGGTTTTCATCATATTGCATGAGTCTATCCCTCTACATCATGTCATCTTGCTTAAGGCGTTACTCTGTTTTTAACTTAATATCTAGATGCATGCTGGATAGCGGTCGATGAGTGGAGTAATAGTAGTAGATGCAGGGAGGAGTCGGTCTACTTGTCTCAGATGTGATGCCTATATACATAATCATACCTAGATATTCTCATAACTATGCTCAATTCTGTCAATTGCTCAACAGTAATTTGTTCACCCACTGTAGAATACTTATGCTCTCGAGAGAAGCCACTAGTGAAACCTATGGCCCCCGGTTCTATCTTTATCATATTAATCTCCTACTACTTAGTTATTTCCTTTGCTTTTTTACTTTGCCTTTATTTTACTTTGCATCTTTATCACAAAAATACCAAATATATTATCTTATCATATCTATCAGATCTCATTCTCGTAAGTGGCCGTGTAGGGATTGACAACCCCTATTCGCATTGGTTGAGAGGAGTTATTTGTTTTGTGCAGGTACGAGGGACTCGCGCGTAGCCTCCTACTGGATTGATACCTTGGTTCTCAAAAACTGAGGGAAATACTTACGCTACTCTGCTGCATCATCCCTTCCTCTTCGGGGAAAACCAACGCGGTGCTTAAGAGGTAGCAAGAAGGATTTCGGGCGCCGTTGCCGGGGAGGGCTACACAAAAGTCAACATACCAAGTACCCATCACATACCCTTATCTCCCGCATTACATTATTTGCCATTTGCCTCTCGTTTTCCTCTCTCCCACTTCACCCTTGCCGTTTTATTTGCCCTTTCTCTCTCTATCCTCCCTCTCTTTCTCTATTTGCCTCTTTTTGCCCGCTTGCTTTTTGTTTGCTTGTGTGTTAGTTTGCTTGCTTGTCACGATCGCTCAAGATAATACTAAATTGTGTGACTTCACCAATACCAACAACAATGATTTTATTAGCACTCCGATTGCTCCTCTTACCGATACTGAATCTTGTGAAATTAATACTGCTTTGCTGAATCTTGTCATGAAAGATCCGTTTTCCGGCCTTCCTAGTGAAGATGCCACTACCCATCTGAATAGCTTCGTTGATTTGTGTGATATGCAAAAGAAGAAAGATGTGGATAATGATATTGTTAAATTGAAGCTATTTCCTTTTTCGCTTAGAGATCGTGCTAAAGTTTGGTTTTCGTCTTTGCCTAAAAATAGTATTGATTCATGGAACAAGTGCAAAGATGCTTTTATCTCTAAGTATTTTCCTCCCGCTAAGATCATCTCTCTTAGGAACGATATTATGAATTTTAAGCAACTTGATCATGAACATGTTGCACAAGCTTGGGAGAGAATGAAACTAATGATACGTAATTGCCCTACTCGTGGTTTAAATTTGTGGATGATTATACAAAACTTTTATGCCGGATTGAATTTTGCTTCTAGAAATATTTTAGATTCGGCCGCGGGAGGCACTTTTATGGAAATCACTTTAGGAGAAGCTACTAAACTCCTAGATAATATTATGGTTAATTATTCTCAATGGCATACTGAAAGATCTACTAATAAAAAGGTGCATGCGATAGAGGAAATTAATGTTTTGAGTGGAAAGATGGATGAACTTATGAAATTATTTACTAATAAGAGTGTTTCTTATGATCCTAATGATATTCCCTTCTCTACTTTGATTGAGAATAATAATGAATCTATGGATGTGAATTTTGTTGGTAGGAACAATTTTGGTAACAACGCGTATAGAGGAAATTTTAATCCTAGGCCTTATCCTAGTAATCCCTCTAATAATTATGGTAATTCCTACAACAATTCTTATGGAAATTATAATAAGATGCCCTCTGATTCTGAATCTAATATTAAAGAATTTATTACTTCACAAAAGAATTTTAATGCTTTGATTGAAGAAAAATTGCTTAAGATTGACGATTTGGCTAGGAACGTTGATAGAATTTCTCTTGATGTTGATTCTTTGAAACTTAGATCTATTCCACCTAAGCATGATATCAATGAGTCTCTCAAAGCCACGAGAATTTCCATTGATGAGTGCAAAGAAAGAACCGCTAGGATGCGTGCTAAGAAAGATGCCTTTATAAGAGCGTGTTCTTCTAGTTCCTATGAAAATAAAGATGAAGATATAAAAGTTATTGATGTGTCCCCTATTAAATCTTTGTTTTGCAATATGAATCTTGATAATGATGGCACTGAATATGATCCACCTTTACCTATAAGGCGTTCCAAGAATTCGGAATTTGTTGATCTTGATGCTAAAATTGATAAAAGTGGGATTGAAGAAATTAAAACCTTAGATGTTGCTAAACCCACTATTATGGATTTCAAGTAATTTAACTATGAAAATTGCTATTTGATTGATTGTATTTCCTTGTTACAATCCGTGCTAAATTCTCCTCATGCTTATAGTCAAAATAAAGCGTTTACTAAACATATCGTTGATGCCTTGATGCAATCTTATGAAGAAAAACTTGAATTGGAAGTTTCTGTCCCTAGAAAACTTTATGATGAGTGGGAACCAACTATTAAAATTAAAATTAAATATCATGAGTGCTATGCTTTATGTGATTTGGGTGCTAGTGTTTCCACGATCCCAAAGAGTTTGTGTGGTTTTTTAGGTTTCCGTGATTTTGATGATTGCTCTCTAAACTTGCACCTTGCGGATTCCACTATTAAGAAACCTATGGGAAGAATTAATGATGTTCTTATTGTTGCAAATAGGAATTATGTGCCCGTAGATTTTATTGTTCTTGACATAGATTGCAATCCTTCATGTCCTATTATTCTTGGTAGACCTTTCCTTAGAATGATTGGTGCAATTATTGATATGAAGGAAGGAAATATTAGATTCCAATTTCCGTTAAGGAAAGGCATGGAACACTTTCCTAGAAAGAAAATTAAATTACCTTATGAATCTATTATGATAGCCACTTATGGATTGCCTACCAAAGATGGCAATACCTAGATCTATCCTTGCTTGTTATGCCTAGCTAGGGGCGTTAAACGATAGCGCTTGTTGGGAGGCAACCCAATTTTATTTTTATTCCTTGATTTTTTCTCCTGTTTAGTAATAAATAATTTATCTAGCCTCTGTGTTGGTTGTGTTTTTTGTGTTTAATTAGTGTTTGTGCCAAGTAGAACCGTTGGGAAGACTTGGGGAAAGTCTTATTACACTTGCTGTAAAAAACAGAAACTTTAGCGCTCACGAGAACTGCTGCCATTTTATTTGGAGAGTGCTATTTAGTTAATTATTTTTGCATATGATTAATAGATAAATTCCTCACGTCCAGAAATTTATTTTAGAATTTTTGGGGTTCCAGATCTTGCGCTAGCTACAGATTACTACAGACAGTTCTGTTTTTGACAGATTCTGTTTTTCGTGTGTTGTTTGCTTATTTTGATGAATCTATGGCTAGTAAAATAGTTTATAAACCATAGAGAAGTCGGAATACAGTAGGTATAACACCAATATAAATAAAGAATTAGTTCATTACAGTACCTTGAAGTGGTCTTTTGTTTTCTTTCGCTAACAGAGCTCACGAGATTTTCTACTTTAAGTTTTGTGTTGTGAAGTTTTCAAGTTTTGGGTAAAGATTTGATGGATTATGGAACAAGGAGTGGCAAGAGCCTAAGATTGGGGATTCCCATGGCACCCCCAAGATAATATAAGGACACCTAAAAGCCAAAGCTTGGGGATGCCCCGGAAGGCATCCCCTCTTTCGTCTACTTCTATCGGTAACTTTACTTGGAGCTATATTTTTATTCGCCACATGATATGTGTTTTGCTTGGAGCGTCTTGTATGATTTGAGTCTTTAATTTTTAGTTTACCACAATCATCCTTGCTGTACACACCTTTTGAGAGAGCCATACATGATTTGGAATTTGTTAGAATACTCTATGTGCTTCGCTTATATCTTTTGAGTTATATAGTTTTGCTCTAGTACTTCACTTATATCTTTTAGAGCACGGTGGTGGATTTGTTTTATAGTAACTATTGATCTCTCATGCTTCACTTAGATTATTTTGAGAGTCTTAAATAGCATGGTAATTTGCTTAAAATCCTAATATACTAGGTATTCAAGATTAGTAAAATTTTCTTATGAGTGTTTTGAATACTAAGAGAAGTTTGATGCTTGATGATTGTTTTTGAGATATGGAGGTAATAATATCAAAGCCGTGCTAGTTGAGTAGTTCTGAAATTGAGAAATACTTGTGTTGAAGTTTGCAAGTCCTGTAGCATGCACGTATGGTAAATGTTATGTAACAAATTTGAAACATGAGGTGTTATTTGATTGTCTTCCTTATGAGTGGCGGTCAGGGACGAGCGATGGTCTTTTCCTACCATTCTATCCCCCTAGGAGCATGCGCGTAGTGCCGAGGTTTTTGATGACTTGTAGATTTTTGCAATAAGTATGTGAGTTCTTTATGACTAATGTTGAGTCCATGGATTATACGCACCCTCACCCTTCCATCCTTGCTAGCCTCTTCGGTACCGTGCATTGCCCTTTCTCACATCGAGAGTTGGCGCAAACTTCGTTGGTGCATCCAAACCCCGTGATATGATATGCTCTTTCACACATAAACCTCCTTATATCTTCCTCAAAACAGCCACCGTACCTACCTATTATGGCATTTCCATAGCCATTCCGAGATGTATTGCCATGAAACTTTCCACCATTCCGTTTATCATGACACATTCATCATTGTCATATTGCTTAGCATGATCATGTAGTTGACATAGTATTTGTGGCAAAGCCACCATTCATAATTCTTTCATACATGTCACTCTTTGTCCATTGCATATCCCGGTACATCGCCGGAGGCATTCATATAGAGTCATCTTTTGTTCTAGTATCGAGTTGTAATCATTGAGTTGTAAATAAATAGAAGTGTGATGATCATCATTTTTAGAGCATTGTCCCAAGTGAGGAATATAAAAAAGGGAGAAAGGCCAAAAAAAGGAGAGAAGGCCCAAAAAAATGAGAGAAAAAGAGAGAAGGGACAATGTTACTATCCTTTGCCACACTTGTGCTTCAAAGCAGCACCCTAATCTTCATGATAGAGAGTCCCTTGTTTTGTCTTTTTCATATACTAGTGGGAATTTTTCATTATAGAACTTGGCTTGTATATTCCAACAATGGGCCTCCTCAAGTGCCCTAGGTCTTCATGAGCAAGCAAGTTGGATGCACACCCACTTAGTTTTTTTGTTGAGCTTTCATACATTTATAGCTCTAGTGCATCCGTTGCATGGCAATCCCTACTCCTTGCATTAACATCAATCGATGGGCATCTCCATAGCCCATTGATTAGCCTCGTTGATGTGAGACTTTCTCCTTTTTTGTCTTCTCCACATAACCCCCCCTCATTATATTCTATTCCATCCATAGTGCTATGTCCATGGCTCGCGCTCATATATTGCGTGAAAGTTTATAGGTTTGAGATTACTAAAGTATGAAACAATTGCTTGGCCTGTCATCGGGGTTGTGCATGATGAGAGCATTCTTGTGTGACGAAAATGAAACATGACTAAACTATATGACTTTGTAGGGATGAACTTTCTTTGGCCATGTTATTTTGAGAAGACATAACTGCTTAGTTAGTATGCTTGAATTATTTTTTTTTATGTCAATATGAACTTTTGTCTTGAATCTTTCAGATCTGAATATTGATGCCACAATTAAGAAGAATTACGTTAAAAATATGTCAAGTAGCACTCCACATCAAAAATTCTGTTTTTATCATTTACCTACTCGAGGACGAGCAGGAATTAAGCTTGGGGATGCTTGATACGTCTCCAACGTATCTATAATTTTGATTGCTCCATGCTATATTATCTACTGTTTTGGACATTATTGAGCTTTATTATCCACTTTTATATTATTTTTGGGACTAACCTATTAACCGGAGGCCCGGCCCAGAATTGCTGTTTTTTTTCCTGTTTTAGGGTTTCGAAGAAAAGGAATATCAAACGGAGTCCAAACGGAATGAAACCTTCGGGAATGTGATTTTCTCAACGAACAAGACCCGGGAGACTTGGACCGTACGTCAAGACACACAAAAGAGGAGGCCACGAGGTAGGGGGCACGCCTACCCCCACTAGGCGCGCCCTCCACCCTCATGGGCCCCCTGTTGCTCCACCGACGTACTCCTTCCTCCTATATATACCTACGTACCCCCAAACGATCAGATACAGAGCCAAAAACCTAATTCCACCGTCGCAACTTTCTGTATCCATGAGATCCCATCTTGGAGCCTATTCCGGAGCTCCGCCGGAGCGGGCATCGATCACGGAGGGCTTCTACATCAACACCATAGTCCCTCTGATGAAGTGTGAGTAGTTTACCTCAGACCTACGGGTCCATAGTTAGTAGCTAGATGGCTTCTTCTCTCTTTTTGGATCTCAATACAATGTTCTCCCCCTCTCTTGTGGAGAACTATTCGATGTAATCTTCTTTTTGCGGTGTGTTTGTTGAGACCGATGAATTGTGGGTTTATTATCAAGTCTATCTATGAACAATATTTGAATCTTCTCTGAATTATTTTATGTATGATTGGTTATCTTTGCAAGTCTCTTCAAATTATCAGTTTGGTTTGGCCTACTAGATTGATCTTTCTTGCAATGGGAGAAGTGCTTAGCTTTGGGTTCAATCTTGCGGTGCCCATTCCCAGTGACAGTAGGGGCAGCAAGGCACGTATTGTATTGTTGCCATTGAGGATAACAAGATGGGGTTTTCATCATATTGCATGAGTCTACCCCTCTACATCATGTCATCTTGCTTAAGGCGTTACTCTGTTTTTAACTTAATACTCTAGATGCATGCTGGATCGCGGTCGATGAGTGGAGTAATAGTAGTAGATGCAGGCAGGAGTCGGTCTACTTGTCTCGGACATGATGCCTATATACATGATCATACCTAGATATTCTCATAACTATGCTCAATTCTGTCAATTGCTCAACAGTAATTTGTTCACCCACCGTAGAATACTTATGCTCTCGAGAGAAGCCACTAGTGAAACCTATGGCCCCCGGGTCTATCTTTATCATATTAATCTCCTACTACTTAGTTATTTCCTTTGCTTTTTTACTTTGCCTTTATTTTACTTTGCATCTTTATCACAAAAATACCAAAAATATTATCTTATCATATCTATCAGATCTCACTCTTGTAAGTGGCCGTGTAGGGATTGACAGCCCCTTTCACGTTGGTTGCGAGGATTTATTTTTTTTGTGCAGGTACGAGGGACTCGCGCGTAGCCTCCTACTGGATTGATACCTTGGTTCTCAAAAAATGAGGGAAATACTTACGCTACTCTACTGCATCATCCCTTCCTCTTCGGGGAAAACCAACGCGGTGCTCAAGAGGTAGCAGGGGACGACCGGACGGCGGCTTAGGAGAAGAATCAACAGATCGATAGCCAAGCTAGCGGATTCGCTCCTTGGTCATCGAAACCTAGCAATACAACATCAACTGGACTAGGCCTTACCTTCGCCGTAAGGGGCCGAACCAGTATAAACCTCTCGTGTCCTTTGTCCCGATTAACCCCTTTAAGCTTCCTAGTTGCGATGGCCCTACGACTAAGTACTTTCACTAGGACATCTGGCGTGACAATTCCACGACAGTTGGCGCCCACCGTGGGGCCAGCGCACGGTGGATTTGAGTTCTTGAAGGGCAACTTCGAAGGGCTCAAGGGATACGCTGTGGGCCGGATGACCAAGAGTCGTCGCGGCAAGCTCTACATCGACAACGAAGGCTGGAGCCCCGACGCCGGCTCGATTGAGTACGGGTACCAGGTCCCCTTCGGCGGAATCCATGTCTTCATCGGCCGGATCGGCGAGTCAGGCCCTGAGCCGGACATCTGCACCAACCTCATCAAGACGGCTCAATGCGCGTGACCCGTCCGGGCTCAACCCGCCGTGCGGCGGGCCTTCATGGGTTGCATCCATGGAGGGGGATTTTCTGAAGGATCGACAGACGGTGGTGAGACGGTCGTCTGCTCTGACGATGCATCGTCCACAGGCGAGACAGACTCTTTGTATCAGCTACACGATAGTGTGCTTGGGGGCTGTTCGGATGGCAGCAGTATTCGGGACCCCTCTGAGCCGCCGAATCGAGCCGGAGTCTTCATGGCTGGCACTCAACCCGGGCAGAATTCTACGGCTGCGGCAGCAATAACCACCGGGTCGGCAGCAGCCGGGTCAGGAGACCCCGCGCGCCCCCCGGCTCAGGTACTAATGGACCTCATGGATAAGATGACGGCTCTGTTGACTGCTGTGGTTGAGCCGGTGGATAAGGCTCAGCATGACACGGAGGTGGCACGACTACGTGAAGAGGTGGCACAAGCCAAGGAAAATTTAGCAGCAGAAGATGTCAGGATGGCTGCGGAGAGGGCGGTTTTGGATGCTCGTGCTCGACAGCTTCAAGCGGAGACTTTCCGGCTCTCGGTGGATCTGAACGCGTCAAACGAGGTCATGAGGAGAAGACACCAGAAAACTCAGTCACGTCTGCCTCTGACTTACAATCCTAGGAACCTTTTCCACACACCCAGGGCCGGTCCCAACAACCCGCCGGAGGCAAACTGTATCACAACACCCGGGACGGGGGCGCCAGTTCAGCCGAGGGCCATGGAAACACCACGTGTGAGTACTGCTCCACCTCATTACACGCCAGTACCACCGAGTAACTTCTCTAACCCTTTGGAGAATTTAATTGCTGCATCGGCTCGTCTGGCGGCTCTCCCAATGGAAGGCGACTCTCCAACGGCGATCGAAACACGAAGGGTTAGAGAACTTCTTCAGACAGCCCTGGCACAGCAGGATGCGTACTCTTATAGTCGAGATAGAATCCATTCAACCCCTCGCCCAAACCGGAGCCCGAGCTATAGCAGGCATATATCCGGCTATTTATTCAGTCGTCAATCAACATTGATCCGGGTAGTTAGTCAGTCTCTCTCTTTTTGCCCGTCCTTCTCTATCTATGAAATTCCTAATTCAGGGAGTTCGCTTCCCAACGCTGTAACCAACCACGCAGGCATGACCTGGCGCAGGATGGAGCCTTTAACTTGGTGGATCAGGAGAGGATCCGTCAGGAGGCTGAGCGGGCGGTTCAACTGGCAGCTGAGCAGGCGGCTCATCAGGTTTTTTCGGTTTATCCAGCAACCTCTGTTGAGGCAGGAGTGGCCACAAGGACAGAGGTGTCCCTTGCCTGGTGCCGGCTCTACGTAATGAGCGCTTGCCAAAAGATTTTAAGGGGCCTCATAAAGTGCCTAATTACACGGCCGACTTGCAGCCTGGGGCATGGATTGAAAGTTATGAGATGGCAATGGAGCTATTGGAGGTTAGCGATGCAGCAATGGCTAAATATTTCACTATGATGTTGGATGGAACAACTCGCACTTGGTTGAAAGGGTTGCCACCCAACTCCATCGGCTCATGGACGGAGTTAAAAGCCCGGTTCATTTAGAACTTCAAGGACACATGTAAGCAACCTATGTCAATCGTGGACTTGACTAACTGTAAGCAAGAGGAAGGTGAGTCCACGACCCATTGGGTGCGCCGGGTCAAGGAGATAATACATTCATCTGATAAGATGGATGCCGGCTCTGCGGTCTTAAGAAAAATTTCCGTTTTGAACCTCTGAAGCAGAAGCTGGGGCGGCTCAAGCGTGATTGTCATGACATGGGCCAGTTGATGGCGGCTCTGGTCAAATATGCTGATTCAGATAGTACCAAGGATCCCGCGTCTGATGAAGAGAAGGCAGGGAAGGGAAAAAAGAACGGCAATGGCAAGGGTCACCAGCATAACCCGGCGAATCAAGGAGGTAATAAACGTAAGGCTGACGAGTTTTTGGCTAATGCCAGTACAAAGGGCAACAACCAACGGCGCAAGGGGAGGCCACCTCCTCGGTCAGGCGGGTCAGGTCCCACCCTTGAGCAACTACTGAATGAACCATGTTTGAGACACGGCACCCGGGAGAAGCCAGCTACCCATCTGTGGAAGGACTGTACGATCATGAAGGCGTTTAAAAATTCCAACATGTTCGATGGTAACCACAGACCTGGCGGCGGTTCAAGCGGTGGCGGATTTCATGACCCGGGCGCCGGCTCAGGCGGAGGCGGTTTTCACGGCCAGGGCCATCTGGGTAACCAAGGTGGTTATAATCAGTAATCCGGCCAAAGTAATCAGCAGCAACAACAGCAGCAGTTCGGGTATCAGAGTAACCCGAAACAGCTGAACAGTGGGCAGTACCACGTATTTACCACTAGTTTGTGGAAGAGGGACCAGAAACTTCATAAAAGGGCTGTAAACACTGTTGAGCCGGTGGTTCCACGCTATTTGAGATGTGATGTCTACTACACAACCTTCTTCTTGTAGACGTTGTTGGGCCTCCAAGTGCAGAGGTTTGTAGGACAGTAGCAAATTTCCCTCAAGTGGATGACCTAAGGTTTATCAATCCGTAGGAGGCGTAGGATGAAGATGATCTCTCTCAAGCAACCCTGCAACCAAATAACAAAGAGTCTCTTGTGTCCCCAACACACCCAATACAATGGTAAATTGTATAGGTGCACTAGTTCGGCAAAGAGATGGTGATACAAGTGGTATATGGATGGTAGATAAAGGTATTTGTAATCTGAAATAATAAAAACAGCAAGGTACCGAATGATAAAAGTGAGCGTAAACGGTATTGCAATGTGTGGAAATAAGGCCTAGGGTTCATACTTTCGCTAGTGTAAGTTCCCTCAATAATGATAACATAATTGGATCACATAACTATCCCTCAACATGCAACAAAGAGTCACTCCAAAGTCACTAATAGCGGAGAACGAACGAAGAGATTATGGTAGGGTACGAAACCACCTCAAAGTTATTCTTTCCAATCAATCCGTTGGGCTATTCCTATAAGTGTCACAAACAGCCCTAGAGTTCGTACTAGAATAACACCTTAAGACACAAATCAACCAAAACCCTAATGTCACCTCAAGTATCTGTGGGTATGATTATACGATATGCATCACACAATCTCAGATTCATCTATTCAACCAACACATAGAACCTCAAAGAGTGCCCCAAAGTTTCTACTGGAGAATCACGACGAAAACGTGTGCCAACCCCTATGCATAGGTTCATGGGCGGAACCCGCAAGTTGGTCACCAAAACATACATCAAGTGAATCACGCGATATCCCATTGTCACCATAGATATCCACGGCAAGACATACATCAAGTGTTCTCAAATCTTTAAAGACTCAATCCGATAGTATAACTTCAAAGGGGAAACTCAATCCATTACAAGAGAGTAGAGGGGGGAGAAACATCATAGGATCCAAATATAATAGCAAAGCTCGCGATACATCAAGATCGTACCATCTCAAGAACACGAGAGAGAGAGAGAGAGAGAGATCAAACACATAGCTACTAGTACATACCCTCAGCCCTGAGGGAGAACTACTCCCTCCTCGTCATGGAGAGCACCGGGATGATGAAGATGGCCACTGGAGAAGGATTTCCCCCTCCGGCAGGGTGCCGGAACGGGTCTAGATTGGTTTTCGGTGGCTACGAAGGCTTCTGGCGGGGGAACTCCCGATCTATTGTCTTCACGGATGTTTTTAGGGTATATGGAGATATATATGCGGAAGAAGTACGTCAGGGGGGGCACGAGGGGCCCATGAGGGTGGAGGGCGCGCCTAGGGGGGGTGGGCGCACCCCCCTGCCTCGTGACCTCCTCGCAGATCCCCCGATGTGCACTCCAAGTCTTCTGGGCTTCTTTCCTTCCAAAAATGAGTTCCGTGAAGTTCAGGTCAATTGGACTCCGTTTGATTTTCCTTTTCTTCGAAACCCTAAAACAGGGTAAAAACAGAAACTGGCACTGGGCTCTGGGTTAATAGGTTAGTCCCAAAAATGATATAAAAGTGTATAATAAAGCCCATAAACATTCAAAATAGTAGATAATATAGCATGAAGAAATCAAAAATTATAGATACGTTGGAGACGTACCAAGATGGTCAGAACAGCCTATTGTGTGGAGTAGGGAGGATCACCCTCCCCGGGTTGATAATCCGGGTCACTTGGCTTTGGTGGTGGCGCCTCAGGTTGGTGGATATAAGTTTACTAAGGTGCTCATGGACGGAGGCAGTAGCATCAACATCCTCTATTATGAGACGTTTCGTCGCATGGGGTTGACTGACAAGAGTCTTAAACAATCCAACACTGTTTTTCATGGTGTGGTACCTGGTAAGTCGGCATACCCAGTTGGTAAGATTGAGCTGGAAGTAGCCTTTGGGGATGAATACGATTCTAGGGCTGAGAAGTTAACTTTTGAAGTGGTTAAAATCAAAAGCCCATATCATGCCCTGTTTGGACGGCCGGCTTATGCCAAGTTTATGGCCCGACCGTGTTATGTATATCTGCAGCTCAAGATGTCGGGTTATAAAGGCACCATTATAGTACATGGAAGCCGGAAAATAGCCCTGGAATGTGAAGAAGGTGACGCTGCTTATGCTAAGTCTGTTTGTGCAACAAAGGAATTAAAGTTTTATAAAGATAATGTTGACCCGGCAGACATGACGTCTTTGAAGAAGCCAACTACAGAGCATGAACCGGTGTTGAAATTCAAATCAGCTGATGACACCAAGATGGTTGATTTTGTGCCTGGCGACTCATCCAAACAGTTCATTACCAGTGCTAACCTGGATCCAAAATAGGAAAGCGCGCTCATCGAGTTCATCCGTGAGAACCGGGACATTTTTGCATGGAAGCCTTCTGACATGCCGGGTGTCCCGAGAGAACTCGCTGAGCACACTCTCAATATTGATTCAAAATTTAAGCCGGTCAGGCAGTTTCTTGACGGTTTAACGAGGAAAGGCGCAAGGCTATTGGAGAAGAGGTGGCCTGGCTCTTGGCGGCTGGGTTCATTTTTGAAGTTTTTCACCCGGAGTGGTTGGCTGACCTGGTGCTTGTACTAAAAAAACGGCACCTGGCGTATGTGTGTAGATTACACCGATTTAAACAAGGCTTGTCCGGCTGACCCTTTTGCTCTCCCTCGTATTGATCAGATCATTGATTCTACGGCGGGTTGCGAGCGTTTGAGTTTTTTGGATGCCTATTCGGGTTATCATCAGATCAAGATGGCAGTTAAGGACCAGGAGAAGACAGCTTTCATCACTCCGTTTGGAGCCTTCTGCTATGTGTCTATGCCTTTTGGGCTTAAGAGTGCCCAGGCGCTTATCAACGATGTGTGCAGAATTGCCTTCACAATCAGATTGGGTGTAATGTTCATGCTTATGTGGATGATATAGTGGTGAAATCCAGAGAGAAGGAAACCTTGGTAACTGATCTGAAGGAGACCTTTGATAACCTCCGGGTCTACAAAATGATGCTTAACCCGGCCAAGTGTGTTTTTGGAGTCCAAGCTGGCAAATTCTTGGGTTTTTTGGTGTCTAACAAAGGCATTGAGGCTAACCCAGAGAAAATTAAGGCAATCACATCTTTGGATAAATCGGCGTGCATCAATGACGTTCAGCGGCTGGCGGGCCGTGTTGCAGCTTTAAGCCGGTTGGGTGAGAAGGCTATGCTATTGTATCAAATGATGAAAAAAGCAGGTGACTTTGTCTGGAGTGACGCTGCCAACTCTGCCTTTGAGGATCTGAAGAGACAGCTCACTGAGCCCCCGGTTCTTGCTGCTCCTGTTGAGAAGGAGCCATTGTTGTTATATGTGGCTGCTAACTCACGTGCTGTCAGTGTGGCTATTGTGGTGGAGTGCAAAGAAATTGGCAAGGAATATCCGGTTCAGCGGCCGGTTACTATGTCAGTGAGGTGCTCATTGAATCTAAGCAAAGGTACCCACATTGGCAGAAGCTTGTTTATGGGGTATTCATGACAAGCCGGAAGCTCAAGCATTACTTTCAGGGTCACCCTATCACTGTGGTTAGCTCCGCTCCGTTAGGAGATATTATTCAAAATAGAGAAGCCACAGGACGAGTCGCCAAGTGGGCCATTGAACTTGGGTCTCATGGTTTAAAGTATGTGCCATGTACTGCGATCAAATCTCAAGCGCTAGTTGATTTCATTAATGATTGGACAGAGTCACAGACACATGAAGAAAAGCCAGACAACACATATTTGACGGTTCATTTTGATGGGTCCAGATAGTTGGAAGGCTCGGGGGCTAGAGTTGTTTTAACTTCTCCTCGAGGTGACAAGTTTTGTTATGTGTTGCGATTGATGTTTCCTTGTACTAACAACGCAGCAGAATATGAATCCTTGCTCCATGGTATTTGAATGGCTAAAGAGATGAGTCTGAGCCAGGTACGGTGCCTTGGCAACTCAGATTTGGTGGCTTAGCAGGTGTCAGGCAAGTGGGATTCCAAGGATCCTCTCATAGCGGCTTATCGCCGCGAGGTTGACGCTGTTGCGGGGCATTTTAAGGGTTATCAAGTGGAACACATTGACCGCAGGAAGAACGAAGAGGCCGATGCCTTAAGCCGGTTGGGATCTTAGCGTAAGCCGGTGTCACCTAACACCTTTTTAGATGTTTTACATAACCCGTTTGTTAAGTTGCCTACAGAGGAAGGTTTGGCCATTCCTGACCCGAAGGCACAGTTGGTGGCGGCTCTTCATGTCATTCCAGATTGGACAGTACCATTTTTGGCTTACATGACCCGGGGCGAGTTGCTAGAGGACGAGAACCTGGCCCGACAGATAACCCAGCAGTCCAAGTCAATGACAATTTCTAACGGTGAGTTGTATCATCGTAGCGTCACTTGAGCGTTTCAATGTTGTGTTTCTCCTAAAGAAGGTCAAGTAATTCTTCGTGAGATCCATGAAGGGGATTGTGGTCATCACGCCGAGTCAAAGTCTCTTGTGGCCAAAGCTTTTCGTCATGGTTTTTACTGGCTAACGTCTCACGCTGATGTGGAGGAGCTGGTCAGTAGGTGTGATGGATGTCAAAAATTTGCACGACGAGCGCACGTGCCGGCTCAAGAGTTGCGGATGATTCCAATCACTTGGCCATTTGCAGTCTAGGGGCTTGACATGGTTGGACTTTTCAAAAGGTCCAAAGATAAAAAGACACATCTTTTGGTGGCAGTTGACAAATTCACAAAATGGGTTGAGGCAGAGTCAGTGAGCAAGTGTGATGCAGCCACGGCGGTTCAGTTCATGAAAAAGGTGATTTTTTTGCTTTGGTTTTCCCCACAGCATTATAACTGACAATGGCACTAATTTGTCCCAAGGTGCTATGGAGGAGTTTTGTCAACGTGAGCATATCCGGCTTGATGTTTCGTCAGTAGCCCACCCCCAATCCAATGGTCAAGCTGAGAGAGCAAATCAGGAAAATCCTAAAAGGTCTCAAGCCCCGGCTTATGATTCCCTTACAACGGACGCTGGGTTGTTGGGTAGAGGAATTACCCTCGGTGATGTGGAATATTAATACCACTCCTAACAGATCTACATGTTATACACCTTTCTTCATGGTTTATGGAGCAGAAGCAGTGCTACCTAGTGACATCCTCATGACTCGCCTCGCGTGGCGGCTTACGTTGAAACTGATAATGAACAAGCCCGACGGGATGCACTTGACTTGTTAGATGAGGAGAGAGATTTGGCAGCGGCTCGATCAGCAATTTATCAACAGGACCTGTGCCGTTATCACAGCCGCCGGGTTAAGTCCAGAACCTTTCAAGAAGGTGACCTGGTGCTCCGTCTCATCCAGGATCTGTCTGATGCACACAAGCTATCCCCGCATTGGAAGGACCCTTTGTGGTCAGCAAGAACTTAAACAACGGGTCATATTACCTCATTGATGTTAGAGAACACAAAGACTCACGTAAGTCGGAGGAGGAGACCCGCCGGACGTGGAACATTGCTCAGCTTCGGCCATACTATACTTAAGCCACCGGCTCTCGTCATGTACATACTTTGACGTTGTATATATTATGATAAGTAATAAAGCAGGACCTCTGTCCTTTTCCCTTTTCAATGATCATATATCTTTATTACTTTCATTATTTAAAATGACCAAAAGGGGGCTGATGGTATCCGAATCTAGATTAAACCTTTTGGTAAGGCTCATGATCATATTCGAATCTAGCTATAAACCTCAAGGTCATTTGGGGGCTTCCTGTTCAAACATAGGTCGTATTCGAACCAAAGAGAACATAGCTGTCGTAACCCTCTTAATCGGCTCAAAGCCAAACTCACTAGGGGGCTTCTTGATCGTATCCAAATCATAGCTTAACCCCTTTTGGGTCTGACTTGGATCGTATTCGAATCAGGGTCGTTAAAAACCTCTCAAGGTCATTTGGGGGCTTCCTGTTCAAACATAGGTCGTATTCGAACCAAAGAGAACACAGCTGTCGGTACCCTCTTGATCGGCGCAACGCCAAAGCCACTGGGGGCTATATGGTCGTATTCGAATCTTAGCTTAACCCCTTTGGTCCGGTTTACTGATCGTATTCGAATCAGAAGCCTCCAGTTTTTATTTAAATGTTTTGATTTACATTGTCTGAAGCCTAGTGTTTTGTCTTGCTACTTTTTATCATTTCAAATCTAACTATCAGTATGGTTTCAAATTAAACCGGCTCGGATTTTTGACAATGAGTTGCCAAGGCATAACAGTCATTAGACATATGGAAGTATTGACTTCTACAAAAGATTGGGTTATCAACCTCATCATCCGGGTCGTGTAAACCGGGAGTCTAGATTCAAAGAACACAGCTCTTTCATTTTTTACAGGAATAGAGTTAAAACATTGCAGATGTAATCACGGATGTTCTGCATATATATATCGACATCATTGGCAAAGAGTCATATGCAACATTTTATGCATGATGGCATAGGCAAAACATGCAGTTTTCAAACTGATCTATTACAAGGCTTTGAAAGCCCAAAAGAGGGTTATGACTCTCCCCTCACCGGTTCACCTCCCTCTACTAGTTGGAAGCTGGGATTGGACCAGTCAAAGCGTTTAGAGCAACGAACTCCACTTCATCATCAATCAGGCCGACTGGGTCAACTTCCGGGGCAAAAGTGTGTTGGCGAACCGGCGGGATAAGATCTGTCACCTTATAAGAGGGAGTCGCCATCTTCTTATTCTCCATATCAAAACCCGGCTGATATTTGTCGATGTTGGTCTCCTCTCCAAGAATGGTAGCTTGAGGAAGAACTCCCCTCACGCAGGCAATAAAGTCATCTTGCTCAAATGGAGTCCCGTCTTCCTTCATGGTAGGGTACCCCTTAGCCACGTCCACCGGGTCTAAATCCGGCACCCAGGCTTTGGAGCGGCTCAGGGCAGTCAGGGCTCTGGCTCTGGCACAGGATCGTTTGACCTCTTGAAACCTGGTGGGTAAGATCGATAACTTATTCAAAACATCACTTAGGCGGTTGGGTCCTTGGTTGGCAGGAGAGATAGCAGCAAGCGCTCGTTGAGCCCCCGTATAAAGTTGTTCCACCAAGGTATAAACCGCCTTCACCTTCGTCACACTGTCCTGGCTCAGGTTGTTACTCCGTGGACCTGTAAGTATTTTAACAAAGGTTAAGCAGGCGGTTCACATTCTTGGTAAAAATAAACTATAAGGGACTTATGCAAATAACTCACCGAAGATGCGGAGGCCATTTGAGACACCCGGTTTTTTAAACCGGTGAGCTCTGGAGTAGCCTCCACAAGAGCCGCCTCAGCTGTCTCAGCGCGTTGTATCAGCAGCGTCTTTTCTTTGGCCCGGGATTTCTTTTTTGCAGCTAAGTTGGTCTTCAATTTCTCAGATTCAGTGAGGCTCAATTGGAGTTTAGAGTCAGTGGTCATTATCTCTGTCTCCTGCTCCACCAGCCGGGTCTTGGCATCCGTCAATTGAGAACCCAATTCAGATAGGGCGTTCTACAAAACATTCACAGGTGTGTCAATACTTAAACTAAAAGTTATAAGGGTTCAAGTCTCAAGTACTTTCCACCGCAATACCACATAACACTTGGGGGCTAATGTCTGCCAAAGCAATTTTTTATGACTTTTATATGTTTCAAGTCCCAAGGGTTTTACAAAGTAACAACGCTTGGCACTTGGGGGCTAATGCATGATATTCAGAAAGTTTTTCAAGATTGAGCCGGATCACAATACCTATTGGGACTAGTAAAAGACGGTTATGCAATTAAGTACCGGTTCATTTATGATAAATTGAGCCGGCACTTGGGGACTACAGGTGAAGTTTACGCTACTCTATTGGACTTTCAAAAAACCTAGAGACAAAGTATCAACTTATATCATAAAGTCTACAGATCATTCAAGTTCATCATCTGAAGACTTGGGGGCTGGCAGAGTATAAGTAAACCGGAGAACATACCTCATATTTTAGCTGCAATTGTTTGACCATCTCGATTTCCGAGTCACGGCTGGAGTGCAAATGACTGAGATAGCCGGACAGTACATCATTAACATTGAGGTGAGCATAATGGGAGATATCAAACCGCACTTTCTTCTTCTCTAAAGCCTCTTGCTTAGCAGTATGCCGGACTAATACAGTGGGGGTCCCCGGTTCAACAAACCGGCTACCGGTAATCAAAACGTCAGTATCATAAGTTGTTGGTGGGTTAGCTGAGCTAGATGGTTCAGTAATGGTCGGATTAAGGGTGGCCTCATCGGCTGACAACTTAGGAGGGTCCAATTGAGTATGAACAACCGGGTCTTCTGGTGCTTCAGTTTGAGAGGGAGTTGGCATGGCCGGCTCAGGTGCAGGAACTTTTGGGTCTTCTGTCGGCTTAATCACCTTGGCCTTCTTGGATTTGGCTTGACCACTAAGAAAGATTTTATGAGACAGTTAGTGTAACAATGCAGTTTTTAAAAGATACAGAAGAAAGATGATTGTCCTTACCCAGGGGCAGTCTTGAAAGCCGGAAATTGAGTTTGCGACGAGTCGCCAGAAGAGAGAGAAACCTCCTGCAAAGGTAAAATAAAGTTAGTGATGCAAGGGAATAGATCCATTAATGGAAGCAAAAGACAAAGATGAAAGAAACCTCATTCTGGCGTTTTCGAGGAGTTTGTTGTAAATCGGAAGGCGGTTCATCGTCGTCATTAGTCCGGGCCTGACGGCGGCTCTCATGTTGCTGCTTTTTCAAAAGAAAATGAGGGTCCAGATAAGCCAAAGGGTGCGAAAACCTTACTTTCTGGGTTACCAGTCGAAGTTTCTGTCTTGGCAAAGGGGCTGAGTCGGAGGAAATAGTTACCTCTTCTTCCACGGCCTGGCTGGCCCCCGTGTCGTCCTGGCAATAGTCAGTGTCAATAAGATAGTTAAAAAATGGCCAAGGGAGTCAAGGGCTACCTCCGACTCAGAAGCATCATCCAGGTGGAATAAGTCAGATGCAGTCTTCTTCTTCTTGGGCTTCCGGGTCGTTCTCCTGGCAGCTATGGCAGCGGCTCTAGCCTTCTTGGCAACTTCATGATCATACTTGGCCTTACAGAAGTCGAATTTTGGCCTGTAAACAAATAAATAGGTTAAAGGGTCATGCAAGTATTTAAACTACTGAGGAAAACACAAAAAAGAGAAAGAGGTCAGGGTTTTTCACCTCTGGTGCCGGGTTAAGTTTGCAGAAGGGGTTTAACCCAACCTTACTGCAATCCTCGTATTTGCCGTTCACAAGGATGGTTGACATTGCAACAACGTCTTCTTCAGTCAATTGAATAGAGCTATAACGAAGAGAGTCATTTGGGCCTCTGCCATACTCATACATTAACTTGGATCAACGGCTTAGAGGGACGACCCGCCATGCGACCCAGCAACGGATCAGGTCAACTCCAGTAAAGCCATTCCCCAATAAAGCTTGAATCCTTTTAATAGATGGAATAAGCTTCTTCGTTTAGCAGCGGTTAGCTTATCAGGGAGCATAAACTTGGAATCCAGATGCTCCGCGCGATAACCCGGCAGTGGTTTTTCATTGGCTGGTGATGTATCTTGGCAGTAGAACCAGGTCTGATTCCAATCTTTGGGATGGCTCGGTAAGACTATTAAGGGAAAGACGGCGCCCTGTCGGCGCTGAAGTGAGATTCCACCAAGCTCCAGACTAAGGCCGTTGGTGCATTCGTTCTGACAGTTCAAGTAAAAGTATTCTCTGAAGAGTTCCATAGTCGGCTCTTCTTGAAGATATACCTCACAAAGAACTTGAAAATTGCAGATATTGGATATAGAGTTGGGTCCAATGTCTAGTGGGTGAAGCTTGAAAAAATGCAAAACGTATCGGAAGAACTTTGAGCCGGGTGGTGAGAAGCCCCGGTTCATGTGACTAGAGAAAATGATAACTTCACCGTCTTTGGGATGAGGCCGTTCTTTTTCTGGGTCAGGAGCACAATAAGACATAACATTTTTCTGTGGCAAAAATCCTATGGTGACAAATTCCTTCAAGGTATCCTCAGTAACTGTGGAAGGGACCCAGTTGCAGACTGTTGGCGCTTTGGACGGCATGATGAAAGGGCAAGCTGAAAAGAAAGTAATTTGCCAGTTCAATTTATTGATGAAGTTACAGGTTCATGATACATATGAATAATGGCGGCTTAAATAAGGGCTAATGACATATAAAGGAAAAATAAGCTGGAGTCATAGGCCGCCATGACTAAAAAGTATTCGAAGGTTGCCAGAAACAGAATTGGCTAAGTGTTTACACAAACAAGTTTACCAAGCTGTCACTATTATTTTGGATCAAATGGCCGTTCAGAAAAGGAAATATTCTAGACCTAAAAATCTGGTACAGATGAGTTCGTGAGTTATAATGAGGCCTCTGTACAGGAAAAGGGGATCTACTAGTGTCAAAAATGGACGCAAAACAACTACCGCACGAGTTATGTGTTCCTTTTTGGATCAGGAGAGGCTGCGGAGGAGGAACCACGAAGTAACTGTGATGAACTATGAAGAACACACAGAAACCTAGAAACCCTAATGTGGATCTGAGGAGCAGGAAGGTGAACACTTACAACCACGGATCTTCTGCGGAAGGTCGCCGCCGTTCTATGGATCGATTCAGGTTGATTCAGCGGCCGAGGTCGAGGAAGACGAGGTGCTCTGCGACGGCGGCGGAGCTCAGGCGACAGTAGGGTTGCGAGAGGAAGCAGATGAAGAAAGGGAAGAATGAGGAAAGACCTGGTCGTGCCTATTTATAAGGGGATAAGCGAACAAGCAGGTGCGAAAATCGAGGAAGATCCAAATAATGATTATCCAGCTAAAATGGACGCCTCGATTCTCGGAAGACATTCAAGGATAAAGATCTGTTGGAGATGACATCATAGCAGGTTTTCATATTTTCGGAAGATGACATCATGGCGGG